>NW_015114001.1:0-1973 GCF_001443285.1 Poecilia latipinna | reverse complement strand
ATTTACAACACAGAAGGGTTTATATCATTGAACCATAAAAAAGAACAAATTCAAATTAATCATTCTGAAGTATTTTTTACTTTGAACTTTAAAAATAATATGCAATATTACATCATTAAGTCACAAAACCTAAATACGTTATTCACTGCATATGTGTTGACATAAATTGCATACACCTCCAATCTCCGACTTATACTTAAATACTTAGAGGTATGAGAAAAACATACTTAAATACTTAGAGGAATGAGAAAAACATACTGTCCTCCTTTGCATGAAATGTCAAATGACTTATGACAAAATTCTAATTTTTCTCCAAATTATCAAATAAATCAGTAGCAGTATCGGAAGATTTAGAAATATGCAACAAGGGATATAATAGTGCCTCTATGAAAGAGAGTAAATCAATAAAATTCCCAAGAGTTGGAAAAGTTTAACTTAAGAAACCTTTGACCAGGAAGCAGCAAAGAAACTAGGCTACTTCCTTGTTTGCCTTGTATATAAACAAGTGAGGAGAACTGATGCAGCAGAGACACCCACAAACAGAAATAGTTCAGGTTGAAGATTTTTGTGGCTGCATTAACTTTTTTTTCCCTCTATGTGTGTATGGCTGAAGTCACCAATCAGCCAACAGGACAGGCCAGTGACACAGATGATGGCATCATTCAGTCACCTGGTGGCCAAGACTGTGGCGCAGCCACTGGCCAGAAAACCACTGGGCAACTTTTTGTCATCTTAAGAGAGCTAGAAGCCAAACTTAGAGACACTCAGAAAGAAATGGAGGTCCTGAAGTCACAGGTTCAAGGTAAGAGCAGCAGGTTTGGAATTTCTTCACCTGTAAATTTTATCATATAGAGATTTAATGAACTTCATAATGAACATTTTTTTCTGTTTTTCCTTAAGGCAACAAGGTAGCATTTGGTGCATCCATAAGTGTAGGTGGAAATATTGGACCTTTTAATACCCACACCATACTGGTCTACAAAAAGGTCTACGTGAACACAGGATCATTCAACCAGGGAACAGGTAAACTTATCATAGCACGTAAACCACGTTTTACTGTGGTTGTGAATTAAATTAATGTGTATAAATACTGTTGAGAGTTTGGCATAAAGTTTTATACTTAACATATTATAGACTGACATATTATTGTCTGTCACGTAGAACAGTGAGATTATGTTAAGGAGGACCTACATGCAGACCAGGCTTAACGCTGGCGTTTACAAATGGGGTCCAACCGACCCCACACACGTAAAACTTGTATCATTTGCCACAGTCCTCCACGTTTGGCTCACTCCTTACACGCACAAGGGTTAAGATACAACTTTTACCATAAAAAAAAGAACAAATTCAAATTAATCATTTTGAAGTATTTTTTACTTTAAACCTTTAAAATAATATGCAATATTACATCATCATTAAGTCACAAAACCTAAATGCGTTATTCACTGCATATGTGTTGACATAAATTGCATACACCTCCAATCTCCGACTTAGACTTAAATACTTAGAGGTTTTTTATAATGGCGGGCAGAGCCATTAAGGTCACCATAAACAACTCTTTGATCATCCACAGGTATTTTCACAGCTCCTGTCAGAGGAGTCTATTACTTCAGCTTCTCTGGACATAATCATTCATCTAAATCAATGGGCCTGCATCTGATGAAGAATGGAGAGCAGATGGTCAGTGTCGTCAATCATGTTGCTGGAAATCGTTTTGAGACAGCAACCAATGGGATGACGCTGCAGCTTGAAGTTGGAGACCAGGTTTACATGAGACTGCGTGAAAACACCTGGATTTTTGACAATTCGAATGATCATAGCACATTTGTTGGCCATTTATTATTCCCTCTGTAAAAGTTGTGAACAAGTAACACCTTTGTATAAAATCTAAATGGATGAAAGTGAAGACAAAAAATAATTGCTTCATTTCAGTTGTAATGTTTAGTAAAAATACTTCTTGTTCAAGGTATATT
>NW_015114000.1:174699-175981 GCF_001443285.1 Poecilia latipinna | reverse complement strand
AGAGCGCACAAAACTTTAAAAAAAAAAATTATTTCACACAATTATCGCAGTATAAGCCATTTGTTTGTTACTTAATGAAATATAGTCACAGACGAACGAGGTAGTTAGTCCAAGTTTGTCTATTGAACGTTCATAAACTACAGCGGCTGTGATGCATCCCAGCAAAGGTAAACAAAAGTAAAATAACAGCAATGACTCTAAACCTCTCCTGCCTTTTTACTGTATAATCAACCTGTTGCCGTGGCAACCGCCTGAGTCCCACAAACCCAGCAGAGATTAGCTAAAAACACAACGGATTCAGTCCGTTAAGATTTTAGGTTTTCAGGCTTCATATTTATTTCTCCTTAAAAAGCCTCTCCTCTCATGAACACAGCGGTGGCTGATTAGCCAATTTAAACTTATGCTCTGCTCATCAGGGTCTTTGAGAGCCTTTTTACTTTTGTAATGGTACCGAAATGCACAGAAAGGCGCAACACCTTGTTTAAACAATAATTACTGAGATTATTAATTTTGTTGGGCCATTAATTTGAACACGTTTTGTTGATTTTATCCTTAATAAGATGTATTGGATCAGAGGACGTGCTGGTCTCAACATCCTGGCGGCGTTCAGTTTGTCACCTACTGCCGAGATCAACTCAAAACCTTCCGCGATCGTAATTGAGCACCTATTGATTAAATATGACTGTAGTTGGAAAACAAACATCAGCATTAGCTTACCGTGCAACGTCTGGGCAACCGGAGGATCCTGGACGGACAGCAGCGGTGCATGTCTGAAAGATGGCCTCCGATGCAGATCTCCAAGGCTTGGCACTCTCATTCTCTCAGCTCGATGCTCCATAGAGCTGCCTCTGGATATTGCAGTTCACTTACGATGTACAGTAAAGTCTGCTCCTTATAGTTGGATCACAGCTGGTAGCTACGAAGGCGTCCCGAACCTTCAATCGTAAGCCAACTTCAGCGGCCGCTTCGTCCAAACTATAAAACCCCCGACGGTGAAGCTCTGAGTCCATGAGAGCCGCCAGCTGAAACACGTTCTGTCTGAGCGGCCACACCAAAAATAAAGTCAGGAGTAATAACACTATTTTCTAATGAAGTTAATGAGCTTCAGCTTATTGATAACCCGGTAGTAGGTCGCCATCTTTCTTGAAGCAAAGTACGGTGTGACGCTAACCAACCAATTGGGGAAGTTGTAGCCTGATGACGTGCCTCTCCTCATTTGCATTTATTTTTTTCTAAGTTTTGCGGGGAAATAGAATGTGATAAATAAGAAAATAAGGAAATA
>NW_015114000.1:162640-172181 GCF_001443285.1 Poecilia latipinna | reverse complement strand
AACAAAAGTAAAATAACGGCGATCGACTCTAAACCTCTCCTGCCTTTTTACTGTCGTTTAATCAACCTGTTGCCGTGGCAACCGCCCCACAAACCCAGTAGAGATTAGCTAAAAACACAACGGATTCAGTCCGTTAAGATTTTAGGTTTTCAGGCTTCATATTTATTTCTCCTTAAAAAGCCTCTCCTCTCATGAACACAGCTGTGGCTGATTAGCCAATTTAAATTTCTGCTCTGCTCATCAGGGTCTTTGAGTCCCTTTTTACTTTTGTAATGGTACCGAAATGCACAGAAAGGCGCAACACCTTGTTTAAACAATAATTACTGAGATTATTAATTTTGTTGGGCCATTAATTTGAACACGTTTTGTTGATTTTATCCTTAATAAGATGTATTGGACGCGCTGGTCTCAACATCCTGGCGGCGTTCAGTTTGTCACCTACTGCCGAGATCAACTCAAAACCTTCCGCGATCGTAATTGAGCACCTATTGATTAAATATGACTGTAGTTGGAAAACAAACATCAGCATTAGCTTACCGTGCAACGTCTGGGCAACCGGAGGATCCTGGACGGACAGCAGCGGTGCATGTCTGAAAGATGGCCTCCGATGCAGATCTCCAAGGCTTGGCACTCTCATTCTCTCAGCTCGATGCTCCATAGAGCTGCCTCTGGATATTGCAGTTCACTTACGATGTACAGTAAAGTCTGCTCCTTATAGTTGGATCACAGCTGGTAGCTACGAAGGCGTCCTGAACCTTCAATCGTAAGCCAACTTCAGCGGCCGCTTCGTCCAAACTATAAAAAAACCCCGACGGTGAAGCTCTGAGTCCATGAGAGCCGCCAGCTGAAACACGTTCTGTCTGAGCGGCCACACAAAAATAAAGTCAGGAGTAATAACACTATTTTCTAATGAAGTTAATGAGCTTCAGCTTATTGATAACCCGGTAGTAGGTCGCCATCTTTCTTGAAGCAAAGTACGGTGTGACGCTAACCAACCAATTGGGGAAGTTGTAGCCTGATGACGTGCCTCTCCTCATTTGCATTTATTTTTTCCTAAGTTTTGCGGGGAAATAGAATGTGATAAGAAAATAAGGAAATACTAAATGAATAAGGGAAATTGGAAAATGTGAAAATACAAATTTTTTCAAGCAAATGTTAAATGAAAAATAGATAAAAGAAAAATGGGTAAATAAAAAAGGGATATATGAGAAATTGATTAATGAAACTGGGAAATAGAAAATCGGGATAATGGAATAAGGAAATTGAAAAATGGTTAAATTAAAAAATAGATTAATGAAAAATGAGTAAATAGATAAATGGATAAATGAAAAATGGTCAAATGAAAAATAGATAAATGAAAAATAGATAAAAGAGAAATTGAGAAATAGATAATCTGAAAAATAAATAAATGAAAAAATTGGCTTAATGAAAAAGGGAAATTGAAAAGTGGTTAAATAAAAAATAGATTAATGAAAAATGGGTAAATGGATAAAGGGGTAAATGAAAAATAGATAAATGAAAAAGAGAAATTGGGAAATTGATAATATGAAAATAAATGAAAAATTGGTTTAATGAAAAAGCTAAATTATTTATTTAACAAATTTTTTATTTATTTCACTCATTTTCTTCATTTTTTAATTTATTTTACTCATTTTTTTATTTATTTCACCCATTTATTTATTTAATTTTGGCTGAAATGGCTCTCCATACACCTAATTGTACCAACGTGTAAAACATTTTTTACTCTTCTCAGTAACCAAAACACTCCTTAAAAAACAAATCAAAAAGGCTTCATTAACTTAATTAGAGACACGGAGCACATTATCCCCCCCAAAACTAAATAAAACCTACAACACAACAAAAAACAGAATAAAGAAAAAACCCACAATTAAAAAGTTAATTTATTACACAACCCTACTAAATGATACCAACTTGATTCTTATAACTTCTCAAATAAGAAACAAGAAAACAAAGAATTAACCACGAACAAACAGTTGTTAAAAAATTCTTCTATTAAAAAGACCACAGAAAATCCACGAAGAACACAAGTAACAATTAGAATTAAAAACCAAACAATTAATTAATATTTTAAATACATTACTTGTGTTCATAATCGATTAGGACCTCCCTTAGCCCTGGGTTAGATGTTAGAGAGAGAGGGTGGAGGGAGATTAGATTTAAGTCTGGAAACGACTGGGGTTAGGTTTAGAAAAAGAGTTTGGTAAGGCGTTAAAGGAAGGTTTGGGAGGAGAAAGAGGAAGGAGAAGAAGAAAGGAAGAGAGGAAAGAAGGAAAAGTGTGGAAGAATCAATGTCCTAGGGGGATGAGGAAAATAAATTTGTGAAAGCTAAAGTGTGGGGAGAAATCTACTCTTATTTTTAACCAGGGGGAGTGATCAGGGATGGGAAGTGGAAGGAAAATGCGGATGGTGGTGTGTGTGGGGTGGAAGGGATAATGTCAGAATACTGGGAAAACTAGTTTTTCAATAATCCTAGTGGGTTTGGTAAGTTGGGAGCTATAAAAGGATTAGGTGATAAACTTAGATTTAATTCTAAAAGGAATCCAAGTGAGTATATATATTTTTATTTTTCTGTTGGAGTGGACTGATTTTCAGAATAGATCTATAATGAGGGATAAGGATCTTTGTGATTCTTTAAAAAATATTTTATTTTTATGGTGTATTAATGTGTTTCTTCTTCTGAATCTTCTTATTTATTTTGATTATTTATGTAGTGTTGGGTTCTAGGTTGATTCTCTTCTCAATAAATTACTGTAATAATTTAGGATGTTATGGTCAAATATTGTATTAAGATTCAACTATTTAAGTTATAATAGTGTTCATTTGGATTCTTTTTTGTGTGTATTTTTATAACTCATTTAGGCCATTTGGTGTTTTGGTGTTTAACTTTTTAATCCATTGTCTCTCCTACAGCCATCTTTCTCTCCTGGACCAGTCGGGGTTGTGTTCCAATGGTCTGCCCCTTAGTGCTTCAACTCCATGTCTGAGGAAGTGTTTCACCAGGGTGGTTTCTGTTTTCCTTTTGGTGTTAATGTTGTATTTATGGTTTGAGAAACGTTTTTTGAAGGAGTTGACCGTCTCGCCCACATATTGTTTTTTACATTTATGGCACCAGATTATGTAAACTACATTGTTCTGTTCGGGGGAAATCCCAGCAGGGAGAGGCCAGCGTTTGTTGGTGGATATGTTTGTTTCTTTTTGGGGGGTTTGTTTTTGCTGGAGAACTTGGAATGAACTAGGAGGTCTTGTAAGTTTGGGCTTTTTTGGGGTGCTGTGATAATTTTCCAATTTTGGCTCTGTGGTAGCTCCTGTTGTAGTTGTTTGAAATGGTCTCTCAATATTTTGTGATTCTTCCATGTGAAGTTTGAGTAGGGGCCTGAGAGTGTGATTACGTGTGGTTGTGTTTCTGGGTTTTTAATTTTGTTGGTGTCCTCTTTGTGTAAATCCTCTCTTCTGATTTTTTGCAAAAGGGTTCTGGAGTATCCTCTTTTTCTGAGGGCTTGGAAGAGAGTTTTCATGGCTTCCTCACGGTCTGCTTCGTTGGAGCAGATTCTCTTAAATCTGATTAGTTGTGATTTCACAATTCCTCCATTGTGTCCCTGTGTAGAAGTTGGTGTGAGTCTGTAGGTTTGAAATAAAGTTTGCTGTCCAATTCGCCTGTTTTTTGGAAGTTTTCGCCCTTGAATGTTATGGTGTCCAAAAAGATTACCTGTTGTGTGTTGATTGTGGTTGTGATTTTGATGGAGCTGTGGTGGTTGTTCAGGATTTGCGTGAATTGATCAAAATCATCTCAGCTGTGGTTCCACAGGCCCCGTATGTCGTCCAGGTACCTGTAATAGGCTTCTGGGAGTTTTGGGCATTTTTGAAAAGCTTCCTTTTCCCATTTGGCCATGTAAATATTAGCATAGGTCGGAGAAAACTGTTTTCCCATCGCTGTACCCTTAATTTGTAAGAACCAATTATCGTTGAAAAAGAAGTCATTTCTCTCGAGGTTGATTTTGAGCAGTTCCAGAATTGTTTCGTCTGGCCTTGAGGGGTCTGGATTTTCCCGGAGGCATTCCTCAATTGCTTCCAGTCCTTTTCCTGTTTTGATGTTAGTGTAGAGGTTCTCAACGTCCATTGTGAAAAGAAGCGTTTGTTCAGTGATTGTGTGTGTGGCCATTTTTTATAGGGAATCTGTTGTGTTTTTTTTTATGTAACTGGGGTGTTTTTGTGAGAGTGGGTTCAGATAATGGTTCAACAGGTAGGCCGAGCCATAAGATTCGCTGCCGCAATCCGAAATGATGAGTCTCCCTTTTGAGATTTGGAATGGTTTCGCCTATTCAGCGGGTTCTTTGTGAATTTTTGGGAGCAGGTAGAAATACCTGGGCCTTGGTGGGTCAGTGTTCACTAGAAACTGGAATTGTTTATGGTTGATGAACTTTTTCTCTTCCAATTCTTTTAAAAGTCGACGAATCAAAGTTCTTGACTCCGGGTAGATTGGTGTTGTTAGTGGTTTGTAATATTCCCTGTCGTTTAGTTGCCTGTTGGCCTCCCAAACATAATCTGTTTTGTCCATAAGGACTACAGTGGAGCCCTTATCTGCTGGTTTGATGATGATGGAGTTGAGGTTTTTTAGTTCCTCCAATGCCTCCATTTCCTCCTGAGTAAAGTTTGGTCTCTCCGTTTCCACTGGTATTTTTTTGACTGCTCTTTCATCCTGTTCAATCAACTCCAGAATGAGGGGGTGGATCTTATGTATTGGTGGTTCCCATTAGGAGGGAGGGAGGAAAGGTAGGGGCGGGTCCTTACTTTAGTCATCTTTGAAAAAAATCTGCTAATTTTAGTCTGCGGTGGCAACGTTGGATTTGGCTGTTCAGTTGTTCTCTTATGTTTGGTGTTCTGGTGGAAGATGGTATAAAAGTGAGGCCTTTTGCTAAAAGTTTGATGTGGTTTTTCTTCAGGTGGAATGTGGAAGAAAAAATGAGGATTCCATCTTTTGTGTCCAATTTGTTGGTTTCTGGGTGATTGGTTTGGTTTTCTGACTGTTTTGTTGTTTCGGTTTCGAGGCTGGTCTGCCCATATGAAGCACACACATTGTGTGAAACATACGGGCCTAGCAGTTTAAAGACTTGCACCAGTGTTCCCAGATATGTTGTGCTGTGAGGGGTGTCCAGTGTATTCCGTCTTCTGTTGTGTGGAACTGTGTTTGTGGGATGAAATGGAGGTTTAGTTTTTGGGAGACTTCAATGATCATTCTATTAATTTTTTTCAGGTTTTGTTTCTGTATGAAATTGAGTCCTACTGAATAATTTAGCAGGGGGATGTAAATGTCCGCATATGGGAAAGTGTCTTGTGCTGTGCTTAGGAACCTAGTAAGTGTGTATTTTGTGTGGGTCCCATTGGTTTCTGTTTATTCCGAATGAAAGTAGGATCTTCCTGGTTTCGTCACATGTTTTGGCTCTTTTCAAAATTTGGTGTGCATGCATGAATTGGGCTCCTGGATAGCAATCAATTTGGATTTCTGGGTTATTGGTTGGGGGCAGTTTTTGGAGGTTCGACTCTCCCATAATTATTATGGATTTGCTTTTAGGTGCCAATTCCTTATTTTGTCACCTTGGTGGTTGCAAATGTGAATGGTTGTTATAGGTTTGGGGGCTATTTTTAAGGGTTTTAGTGAGGTTTTTAAGATTTCTGTGAGGGTCAATGGTTCAAGGGATGTTGGTTCCTGTAAGGTAGGGATCTGCTACTCTGCTCCTTACAGCAGGGTAACCAGAAGCTGTCAACATCGCCACCTTGAGAATTGCATCCAAGGAATTAGACTGCCAGTAGACTGCCAGTAGGCTCGAGGTTCGTAACCAAGGAGAACAAGACTTTTCCAAAAAAATGAGTTACATTTTATCGTTTCATGTTAAGAGACAATCACAACAGGAAGGGAGTGTACAGTACTGAGGCCTACCAGCAGGGGGAGGGCGGTCCAAATGGGAACTGGTTCCTAAAATAAATGTATAAATCCAAAATAAATCACCCCAAACACTTGTGAACAGGCATTCAATCGTGAAGAAATCCCAACACCGGGCACTCGCACGACACACAGTTCCAGTCTCCCAAGAGGCCCCTCCCACTACCTTCAGCTCTCAGCCTGGAGACAAAAAGGGTGGGGTTAAACAAGCAAATACAAAAAAAAACAAATACTACAATTTAAACTTGGCCACAGACTAAAATCAGGTTACCTCCAACATAACCAATTAAAATCATCAATGCTTTAATAGAATAGTCTAAAAGAATTCATGGCTGCTACCTGCAGCAAGGCTGGAGGCCACACAAAACAGAACGTTCCAAAGTAAATTTAAACCAAAGAAAACCCAAAACTAAGCAACTAAACGAAACAAATTAAACAAAACAGTTACAAAAATGAAACAAAAATCAACCAATGAAACAAGATAAACTAAACGAAAGAACAGTGAAACAAAACAGCAGGGCCTCCAGTGAGTTGCAGCAGTGTCAGAGCTGGAATTGGATGAAAAGGTTAGTAGGTGATTTACAGAAGATGGAAACCATCGTCACCTACCAGAGTTGGATAACGTCACCTCAAACCAGAGGATCCTTTCCGGCCCATAGCAGGAGGATCAGCTTTCCAATATGTTCTATATATGAATAATTGTTATTTTTGGTGTTATGGAGCTGTATGGGTGCAATAAAACAATACATACCCGTTTTATGTGAAAACTACACTGGGGAGGGTGAATTACAGCCACTCCCCAGTACCAAGCAGGAGACTTCCAGAGGTTTCTAGATTTAAACAATTCAAATCAAACTCTGAATTTGTAGGTCATATGCAGAAGGAGAAACATTACTTACTGATGTTAGAGCTTAAGACCTGCATGCTTTCCAAGCGACCTTCCCAACAGTATGTGACCAAATGCCAGCATAAGCAACCAGGTGAGAGAGTCTCCCTTTTTACTCTCCAACAATCATGAGGTGATTAGGGGCCCAGGTGTTCTGAATATTGGGGCAGGCTTCTTCCTGCTACAATATGTTGGTTGTTGTGGTTTGTTTATTTCGTGCTTTTGTAATTTTATTCCAGGCTGTAGCTAAGTTTATTTGTTTGATTCCCTTTATTTTCTTTTGTGCTTTTTTGGTTGCGCCATTAAGAATCCATTGTAATTGTTTTCTTGGGGTTTTTTCAAATTTCATCAATATAATTCTCATTTCCTTTTCTATCTGTTCCCGGTTTGTTTGAGTTATTTGTTGTTCCAGTTCAAAAATTTTAAAGGCTAATTCAATCAATTCGGTTAATGTTTTTTGTTTGTTTGGCATCTTTTCTTTTTTCTCTTTCTTTGAGGGGGAGTTAACAGATTAAATACTTTTTTATGCTTTGAGATTGTAATTGTTCGATTAAATTGTTGTTTTCAAAATTTGACTTTTAATATTTGGAATTTTGTTGGGTGTGTTCAAGCTAATAATGTGGGTTTTTTTCTTGTGACGCGCTGTTTCTAATTAAGGGGAATTAAGGTTGTATTTATTTTCGGATGTGCTGTTTTACATTTATTCTGGTTTTGTAATGCTGTTAGAAACAGAACAACAGTGTTGTTTTGATTTTGGTGATTTATATAAAAGGTTAGCGTTAGCCTAACCCTAACCCCTCACTGCCAGATGCACTTAACAAGTCCTATTTCCGCTTTGAGCATCTTAAAACCCCCCTCAGCACCAGACTAATACCACCTCCTGGTGACATGCCTCTCTGTGTGACCACAGCATATGTGAGGAAGTCCTTCCAGGAAATCAACCCCTGTAAGGCTGCAGGCCCCATCAAGGGAAGGTTCTGAGGGACTGTGTACATCAACTGTCTGAGAGATCTTCAACACCTCAATGTTACTGTCACCTGTCCTCTCCCACTTAAAGACCACCACTATTGTCCCTGTTCCCAAACGCTCCACAGTGATGGGCCTGAATGACTGCCGACCGATAGCCCTAACATCAGTAGTTCCCACTAATATTTAAACATGCTGATCCATGGATCAATTCAATTTAAAAATACTTAAAAAAAAATAAATTTCCTTGTAAATGTAGCTATGATAGCTGTTTGAATTAGGTTTCTAGTAAAAAAAGCGTGAAAATCTGTTCAGTCTTTAGCGAGTTATAATTAATTAAATGCGCTGACACTTCATTGTGCCCCAAAAGTACAACGTTGAGTGGAGCTGGCGACCACTGCAAGATGGCGGCCACGTTTGCAACAGCAGGTAAGAGCGGTCCATGAGGCATCTATTCTTTTATTATGTCTATGGCTCAACCTCTCATGTCTAGCTAAGCAAGGATGGTGGAACCAACTAACTTTCTCACTCTTTAGTTGCCTAGCAACTCACTCACTCTTTGGTTACCTAGCAACAGCCTGTCGAGTCACTTGCGCAGCAGCAGTTTCTGGTTTTGCCTTCATTCCTCATAATTGTTTAGAGATAAAAAATAATAATTTAAAAAAACTTTGTGGTGTGAAAACTATGGATAAAGCAGTTAAGTATTCCAAATATTTAAAACAGAAAAACTAATAAAAAGGTATTGATACAGACTGATATAAGATGCTTATTTCATAATATTGTAATATTGTTCAGTCTTACCATAATTAGACTATTTCTGTGTTTAAAATCCATTTTAATTAGTTACTATTTAGGATTATTTTCTACAAAATTGAGTTTGTTTAGTTTGAATTTAATTACTGAAATTCATAGTGTGGGTAATGTTATCATTAATCAAATCTATATGAGTTATAACAACATTTAATTTTAATTGAATTTAATTATTTAGAAGTACCAGGGTTGAACCCACCCATCATCCCATTAAATGTGACTCCAGCTTTTCAAGTATGTACTGAAGTAAAAAAAAAAAAAAACTTAAAAGTGGTTGAACTTTATTTATTTTGGAGCATCATAGTTAGGTGGGATGATAACAAATATAAATGCAACACTTTCCTGAACATTGCAAGATTTGTGAAATTCATATATTCTTATACTTCAACTGTTGCATCTATCTCAAGGAAATCTAATAAAATGTAGAAACAGTTTGTACTGGATTCATTATGAAAGGTTTATAGGGACTGTTTGATGTAGAAAAATCAGGCATATTTAAAATAAAATTCCTCAGTTTTATTTATTGTTGACTCTATAGGCCTTCCACATATGTCTTTTTTCACCTCCTTCACCATCCTGGTGTAAGGACATGCTCAGGTTCCCGACTGTTCATATTTGCAGGTTTATCTCATGATCCCTTGGAGTTCAGGTTCTGCTTGTCGCCTTCTGTTTTTGTCGTCCCAGTCACGTTCCGTGAGCGATTCCCAGTATTTGTCCTGCTCTGAAGTGTTTACATTTTAATCATTTTCCCCCTGCTCCCCCTACTCATGCTCCCCACACAGCTGTTACTCATTGAGTTCATTCAACTTCCCCTTTCCTCGTGTTGGTAATCATTGCTTTTGAAGTTCTCATCCTCAAATTTTCCATCACTCCTCACTGGAGGTTTTTTTTTTTTGGGGTGGGGGGGGGGGTCTGTGTTC
>NW_015114000.1:157920-159656 GCF_001443285.1 Poecilia latipinna | reverse complement strand
GGGAGTTTTTAAAACGATTTGCCGGGAGACATGCGTTCTCTCTCGGTGTACCGAACCTGGAGCGCCCGGCCGGCTGACAGCAGGCGAGGGGAGCTGGCTGTTAATGCAGCGGGAGCAGATCTCCGAAAAACCGGAGCAATATTGCAATTAAGTGATTTATTGATGAACCGAGCAGATATTTGAGATCTATACATCTACATTCTCGCCTAAAAACATTGTAAAAAATCATTTTGTGTAATTTTAAGTGTAACACAGCACAAATAATTTTGCCGCCATTGCTGCTTTTCTGAACACCCGTTTTAAAGGATGCAGACCCTAAATTTGGACACAGCTGTTTTTTGTTCGACTCCCTCTAGTGGTCTGGAGTACTTCCGTTTTCATTTGTGGTTGTAGTCTTTTTTGTTTGCGTCTCTTTTTTTGTTTGGTCTCTTTTTTGTTTGCTGCATTTGATTTGCTTTTTTTGCGTCTCTTTTTTGTTTGCATGTTTTCTCTGCTGCTGCGCATTTGCACCTGTCGACCACCGTAATGAGCAATTTAAAAATTTAAAAATAAGTACATGCCACAGTTATTTCAATTACATAAAATTTACTGAACATTATACATGTAATTGTGTGTAGGGGGGGGGGGGGAATTTTGCCTATCAATGTTGGATTATTTCCTCCCCCCAGTGATTAAACACATTCGAACTCAAGAATGCGTCAGCAGTAGATGTTTTCAGCCTGAAATTTCTTCTCTTTTTGTCTCTTAGCGTATCCACTCCATTCAGAGAAAAAGTTTTGGTTATTATTGTGACACCATTTTAGCCACAAATTTTGCAACATTATTTGCAGAAAAACACGCAGAGAGAAAAGAACCAAAAGTTCAGGGAATAGATCTGGGAAAAACCTACTCGAAAACAACCTTTAAACAATCTTCTCAATGTGTTGCACACGGTTGTTGGCTGACACCAGTTTCTGGTTCTTTGAAAGCAAAGTGAAAAAAAAAAAAAAAAGAGAGAGGCATAGGCGAAATTAAAAGATCGAAATTTCAGCATGTGGAAGCTAAAATAATTCCTGGTGGAACTTTTGTGGTAATCATTTTTTTCCCTTCTTGATTCATTGATTAGGCTTTACTAACTTCTTCTTTTGTTCTAACTTATTGACTTAAAGCTCATTCTTTGTTTAAATCTACCTGCTGTGCTACTATGGGAGAAACACAGACAATCATGGTTGTGGATATGGCTCACCTCCCAGGGTAGAATAGCCTTGGGGGGCATCACAAGCACAGTTAACTTAACCACTGATTATAATGTTGGTATTTTAGTGAAGCTTTTGATTCAAAGCTTAATCCAAAGTCTGATAAGTGGATGCATTATCCACAACTGATCACTCCACCATTTTATGCAACTCATAATGCATTTTACAGCTTTGTGTATCCTGCATTTTATTGCACTAGTAAAAACTTAGCAGCTTTATCACCTAGGCAAGAATTGTGTTTTTTCTTTTTTTTCTCTCTTTTGTTTTACTATTACACAGGAACTAAAAAAAAAGACATGAGTAAAAAGTTTAAAAAGTGACACTTTAATCTAACCTAAAAACGGATATCTAAATTCCCATTCGCCATAAAGTAACACAAGATGACAGCTTTTTTGTTTCTCCTGCTTGCACATGTACAAAAAGTAGCAACAGCTGCTTCACTGGATTGGACATTCGGATCTGCAGAACCACAGCACGCAATTACAACTTGTCCTGTACTGC
>NW_015114000.1:145212-155401 GCF_001443285.1 Poecilia latipinna | reverse complement strand
TAAACAATCTTCTCAATGTGTTGCACACGGTTGTTGGCTGACACCAGTTTCTGGTTCTTTGAAAGCAAAGTGAAAAAAAAAATAAAAAAGAGAGAGATAGAGAGAGAAAAGAAAACAAACACAGCCATGGTTAAACATTTTCACATTGGTCTGCAATAAAACACGAGGAAACGTGGACCAAAGAATAACTCGCCCAGATGAGACACCATGACAACCAGAACATGGAAAATCACAAGCAATTTGCACAATTTTGACATAAAACAGCTTATTGTGACAGTCCGACATTTATTACAGCCGAGCTACAGACAGAAAATATCAAGACATTGAGTGGCAGATGTGGAGGTTACTGATTAATTATCCGATTTTGATTACAAAACAGTGGAAGCCATTGAGCCTCGTAGGCGAAATTAAAAGATTGAAATTTCAGCATGTGGAAGCTAAAATAATTCCTGGTGGAACTTTTGTGGTAATCATTTTTTTCCCTTCTTGATTCATTGATTAGGCTTTACTAACTCCTTC
The DNA here is from genome assembly GCF_001443285.1 of Poecilia latipinna. NCBI lineage: Eukaryota > Metazoa > Chordata > Actinopteri > Cyprinodontiformes > Poeciliidae > Poecilia > Poecilia latipinna. The sequence goes on along the minus strand of NW_015114000.1, from coordinate 154,882 downwards.
TTTTGTTCTAACTTATTGACTTAAAGCTCATTCTTTGTTTAAATCTACCTGCTGTGCTACTATGGGAGAAACACAGACAATCATGGTTGTGGATATGGCTCACCTCCCAGGGTAGAATAGCCTTGGGGGGCATCACAAGCACAGTTAACTTAACCACTGATTATAATGTTGGTATTTTAGTGAAGCTTTTGATTCAAAGCTTAATCCAAAGTCTGATAAGTGGATGCATTATCCACAACTGATCACTCCACCATTTTATGCAACTCATAATGCATTTTACAGCTTTGTGTATCCTGCATTTTATTGCACTTGTAAAAACTTAGCAGCTTTATCACCTAGGCAAGAATTGTGTTTTTTCTTTTTTTCTCTCTTTTGTTTTACTATTACAGAAGAACTAAAAAAAAGACATGAGTAAAAAGTTTAAAAAGTGACACTTTAATCTAACCTGAAAACGGATATCTAAATTCCCATTCGCCATAAAATAACACAAGATGACAGCTTTTTTGTTTCTCCTGCTTGCACATGTACAAAAAGTAGCAACAGCTGCTTCACTGGATTGGACATTCGGATCTGCAGAACCACAGCACGCAATTACAACTTGTCCTGTACTGCAGCCTGCTGAGCAGATTAGCAGTAAGTGGGAAAAGTAACGAAAGAAAACCTTTAAAAAAAATTAAAATTAAAAATTACGTCATTTGTGTAAAGTGTTTTTTTTTTTTTTTGTTACATTCCGACTCGGTCAGAATGTACCCTACCGCGTCGGGAATGTGCTTGGTCGGGAAGAGCTGCCGTCACGATGCCTCTGTGTCATCGTTTTTCCCTGTGGCTCACTGCAGCGGATAGAATCACCAGGTTATCCATTAATTAGCCGGGAACACTCCCATTTCAAACACGTAGGGAGGCTTAACCACTAAATCACTCGTGCTGGGTGCTCTCACTCCCTCTGTTTGTGACCTGATTTCACCATAATAAAAAAAAAGTCCAATAAAAAGCTGTTGCTCCTGAGTCAGAAGTAGTAGTTCCATTGGAGGAGAGTCAGACAAAGGACAGGGAGAGGAGCTCCGGGCATCACTCTGACAAGACGGTTCTGGACTGAACTTAGGAGAATTCTGGACCAACTCAGAACTACCTGGATGAGGGAACAGGACCTGGGTTAACACAACAGCTGAGCCTTCTTGTTATTTGCATTATCCAAGGATGGGGGAAGAAAAGAATCCTGGTACGGAGGAGAGACCCAAGTGGGACAACAAGGTCCAGTACCTGCTGACATGCATTGGCTTTGCGGTCGGGATTGGAAACCTGTGGCGGTTTCCCTACCTGTGCCAGATCTACGGAGGGGGTGAGGATGCTGCCTTTGAGTTCCTCGTGTCCGACGTTCGTTCTCATGCTTGTCTGGATTTCTGACATCAGGAGGAAATATGTTCGGATCAATGCATCCGACTTCTGTGTTTACTTCCTCATAGTTCCCAGGGTGGTATGTTAAAAGCTACAGAGTTCCAGAGAACAGGTGAAGTTGTGTAAGCAGGCATTTCCAGTAAAAGGTGTTCAGCCTCTATCAACTTTACATATTGACTCTGAGATTTAGATTCGCACAGGGGGGGGGATTTGACTCTCTTGGGTTTTTGTATAACTGCCTCAAAATGATTAGCCGGTCACATTGACGTGTTCTTAGATTCTTGGTTACAAATCTACAGTTTTCTCAGAGAATCTCTTAAAAAAAAAAGAAAAACAAAGAAAAAGCTCCTGTTTAACGGGGCAAAACAAAACTTAGACTTCTGCTAAAACATATCAGAATTGTTATGATTTATTGTATAACGTCTCCTTGCCTTGAGGTCTCAGTTTCATTGGTGTTATCAGGTGCATTCCTCATCCCGTACCTGATTGCGCTGGTGTTCCAGGGCCTCCCCCTGCTCTACCTGGAGCTGGCGATCGGACAGCGGCTCCGCATGGGCAGCATCGGCGTCTGGAAAAACATCTCTCCGATGTTGGGTGGAGTCGGTGGGTGGAAGTTCAGCTCCTAATCCTGAGGGATGCGTCCTTGCTTAGTATTTGTTCGCTTCGTGGAGTTAAAATTTTAAAACCATTTAAGACAGGTTTGTCCAAAGCAAAGTGTGAGCCGGGGCCACTCTGCTGATTTTGTGTGGCCCCGTGGCAGCAATGTGAAAATGAGTCAAATTTGCCATCAGGCGGCCGATGCAGGCGAAACTTTTTAGTTTTTAGGCAAAACTTTTTACCCAAAAATGTACTTTTTTGTGTTGTTGACACTGATGCAAAGTATTCATCACTCCTTTGGCATTCAACGAATAAGTGACTTTTACTCAATAGCAGATTTTAATGCACTCAATTTTGATTTTAATGAATTTATTGAGCTCTGTCATATATGCTGAATAGGTCAGATACAATACGATATTTGACTGTATTTTATGATCAGTTATTATTGAAAGAGTGAACCAAATTATATTCTCATCCCAGAAAATAGACTTCATTTTTTTCCCTTATTTTAAATTGAGCCAAAAAAAAAAGTTTTTCTCTTTTTATTTTTTTCCCCTCCCAGGTGCTAATAAATGTATGATTTCAGACACTGCTTACTTAAGATGATTATGACTGAAACTTTACCCCAATGTAAAGTACAGAAATACCTTAACCTATAACTTGCTTGTCTAATAGATGATATTTGTTAATTAATAATTAAAGAACATTAGATATAACTATGTCCATTGTGTGTTTTAGTTCTAGCAATGATTTCTGGTTCTGATAAAGCTTCAGGTTAACTAACCTTAAATACATTAGGAAGCTTGAAAATGCTTATTGCTTGTGTGAGCCAACTACTAAAATCAAAAGTTTTCCAGCCAAATGTTGCACATTTTGATAGTAGCCCTTTGAAAAATTACAATAAGTGTGATAAGAAGTTGTTTACTTGTGGTATGAAAACCTGTCTCATGTACGGCTACACTGTTTCCTCAGGATCCTTTGGAAAACCTCCTTCCGACTGACTGTTTTTTCCCCCTTGTGTTCAGGCATTGCCTCCATGGTGGTGTCTTTCCTGGTCTCCATGTTCTACAACACCATCATAGCCTGGGTGCTCTGGTACTTCTTTAACTCTTTTCAAAACCCGCTGCCGTGGAGCCAGTGTCCTTTGAATGCTAACCAAACAGGTGAGGGGGGGGGGGGGAAACAACAACAACAAAAAAAAAGTCCACCTTGGTGTTGTGTTGCTGCTTTCGATACATTTTATTGAATGTAGTGTAATGACAATAAAAGAATAACGATTCACCAGGAACGTTAAAGCACAGTGGAGCCAGTGGAAGTTGTCCGAGAGGGTGGGGGGAATTTGCTTTGAGAAGATAAACTGGAAACTAAAGTTAGGGATTACCACTTAACAGCCGAGTTAACCATCAATCTTTGAGCGGGAATTATTTTTGATGGATTTATTACATTGGCATGTGAACTGCTTTATGACATCAAGAGTTATTGATTAAAATGTGTTTTCTTTTAAACCTGTCCTGTTAGAAAATCACAATTTTAAGTAAAAGATCATCTAAAGATTCTTTATACATATATAAATATCCCAGGTATTGTCTTATGGGTGTGGTGTGTTCCTACAGGCTATAGCTCTGAGTGTGAGAAGAGCACTTCGGTGAATTACTTCTGGTACCGCGAGACGCTGAACATCACCGAGGACATCGGGATCAGCGGCTCGCTGCAGTGGTGGATGGTCATCTGTCTGGCCACGGCCTGGTGTGTCATCTACATCTGCTTCATCAAAGGCATCGACTCCATGGGAAAGGTCAGCACACAAAATCTGTGCTTTTAAAAAGGTTTTAAAAAGTCAAGATTTCACAATTTTATGGGATTCTAGAGAACCTGTCGAAACATTTTCAATCATTTCATGGAAACAATTGAATTACTCTTGCTAATGTAACTCTGGTTTAAAAAATACAGTGAGGAAACTACGAGCAGTGTGCCACCTGCAGGAAAGTTACTTGAGCTGTTTCCTCAACTAAATACCAGTTTTTATGCTCTCAGTGATACTCTATCACACTACATGTTAGTTATTTTTACCCCTTCGCCAATTTGTACCTTTGTAGTTGTCTTCATTTTCCAGAGGTGGGCACACGTCCGCTAATGGGCTAATCGGCTAATGGGCTAACTCCGGAGCTAATTTTGTACGTTAGCATTTTTTGCTTATTTTGAGAACATTTAGCGCAGTTAGCTTCCTCTTGTTTTATACGATTAAATTATGATTTATTCTGCTATTTTGTGAACTTTCAGTTGAATAATGCTTGACATCTTCGCTGAAGTTTCAGTTATCCACCATTAAAAATTCTTCAAGTCGAAGTCATTTACACTCATGCTCTTATTTTTAAGTGGGTGAAAACTAAACTCATGAGTTTCGCTTTTATTTATTTATTTCCAGAAAACTCTGAGAAAACTGCAAATATACAACAAACAAATAAACAAGATACAAAATAATTCAACACTTCCATAAACAACCAGGAGTGTTAATCAAACACATGAAAAAATTCACATATACGAATTGGGTTGAGGGCATTCTCACGTTCTCATTCTGACACTTTGGATTTCAACATTGTTGAATTTAGCGCTTTAACAATAGATCCTGCCAAATACCATTTTGGCATAGCTTGGGGGTTGTTTTGTACCCACACCAGTCAGTTAAAATCTCTAGAATATTTTTAGATCACTGTAAAGTCAAACAGTTAATAAATGCTATGTAACCTTTTTTTTTTTCCTGAAACAATGAAATTATGGTAATTGACTAAAGGTCATCTGATAGCGTTCCATGCCTACTGCTGATGAATAAACAACTACCTTTGACTTAAAAGAAAACCAGACTCTCTTATCGAGACGTTCTGAACCTTTCCAGGCTGTGTATGTGACAGCCACATTCCCCTACCTGGTTCTGACCATATTCCTGATCCGGGCCCTCACTCTCCCTGGAGCTACTGATGGGCTGGTGTACCTCTTCACTCCTGACGTGAGTTTGCCCCTGACATAACATGTTTTGTATCCTAGACAAAAACAAAAACCAGATGTAATTGATATGTTGTTCTCCTTGCTGCAGTGGGAAATACTTAAGAAGCCCCAAGTTTGGTTAGACGCTGCAACCCAGATCTTCTTCTCTCTTTCTGTGGCTTTCGGAGGTCTAATAGCATTCTCCAGCTACAATGCGGAGAGGTGAGGCATCAAACACCCGATCAAGTTGAGAAGCAGAGATTGGACTGCCGCTTTATTTCTTTTTCTTGACTTTTAGGAACGACTGTGAGAGAGATGCTCTTGTTGTGGGAATAACAAACAGTGCCACGTCTCTCTATGGATCCATTCCCATTTTTTCCATCCTGGGATTCAAAGCCAGAACTAACTTCAACACCTGTCTAGAACAGTATGTTTGCATGGATATCTGTGGTTGCCTCTTCTGACAATGAAGTGTGGTCCAGTGAAATTTGTAGAAATGGCGTCTCTAATCTCGTCTACAGGAACATCCTGACTCTGACTAACCACTTTGACATCGCAGAACGAAACATGACAGTGGAAAACTACGACCAGTGGTTTGATTACTTAAATGTGACACATCCAGGAGACATAGCTTCTTTGCCCTTAAGGGTCTGTGATCTGCAGAACTTTCTTGATCAGGTACTTGTGTTTTCTACACTCCTCTTGTTCAATCATGCCACCCACTATGATCCTTTGTGTTGCTCTTTGTCCTGTAAAAGACTAAGCATTATTTTTGTACATGATGAAGCATTTTCTTCTGCCTGACTTTAATCTTCCTCTCCAAGAGTGCTTCTGGAACGGGCCTGGCCTTCATTGTATTCACAGAGGCAGTCTTAGAGATGCCTGGGTCCCAGGTCTGGGCCGTATTGTTCTTCGTTATGCTCTTAAGTTTGGGACTGTCCTCCATGTTTGGCAACGTAGAGGGAGTCCTCACGCCCCTCCAGGAGCTCAAACTCGTCCCAAAGTGGCTCCCCCATGAAGTTTTGACAGGTGATTCAGCTTGTATCCGGTCTTATTCTTGGAGGAACTGAATTCCCTCTCTGAATTAACATTTCCCTCACTGCTTTAGCGATCGTCTGTCTGGTGTCGTTTTTGATTGGCCTCATCTTCACCCTGGGTTCCGGTAACTATTGGGTGGAGGTCTTCAACGCCTATGTGGGATCTGTACCCCTACTCATCATCGCTTTTTGTGAGATGGTTGGGGTTGCTTACATCTACGGAATGAAAACGTAAGGATTTCCCCATGTCCCCCAAGATTTACAATCTTGCACAACTATACAATTTAAAGAAATTTGAGTTTGGTTAATTATTTCTTTATGGCAACAATGCTTCTTTGCAATAAATTTTATACCAATGGAAGACCTGTTTATTGACTTTTAAACAACACATTGACAAGGAAAATCCATTTCTACATTCACAAACTATTAGAGTCAGCTTAAGACAAAAACATTTTAAACTACAAGAATAATATTACTAAAATAAAGTCAGAATATTGTGAGAACAAAGTCAAAGTGTTACAAGAATTACAAGAGTAAAGTAGGATGACAATAAAGTCAAACTAATACCATAATAGCATAAATAGGATAAAGTGATAACAAGATTAAAATAAGGCAATGAAGTTGAATACGAGAATAAAGTCAAAGAAAATAATCTTGTAACACATCAATGTCAGTGGTCATGAGACGGTCACATCAGATCTAAATAACTATCAAAGTTTTTTTTCCTCATTGAATTAACTTTTTTCTAGAAATTGAACTTTTTTTTATGATATTGCATCTTTATTCTGCGTATGTCATGACTTTCTTCATGTAATTAAACTTATTACCATCATAGGTTTAAACCAGCCAAAAAGATTATTCCACTAATAACTCTTTTTCTGGTGTTTGGATAGGATGTTTAAAGGTCAAATGAAAAGACAAAATGAAAATTTAACAGTTTGTGATTTTGACCAGCAATGGTATGTTGGAGTATCTTACACTACGACCATAGTCTGGCATCTCCTCCATATAGTCATCAGCTTGGTCACACACCACTGTGGGTTGGCATCTCTTGGATTAAAATTTCCCACAGGTCATCCAATGTAGTTCTAGTGATTCCACTGGCATGATAAGCAACAACCCAAACTGAAAAATGTGTTCAATGGAGTTGAGGTAAAGAAAACAAGCCGACCTTGTGCTCCACTCTAAATTCTGAAGGTAGTCTCTGGAAATCCCGATTTTGCTTGGAGAAAGCGCCAACATCTTGGAGGTTCGAGTTTGGTCCCTAAAATGGGAAGATATGGGATATTTTCATGTCTCACTGCATTGACATTGCCTCCACAAAAAGAGTTTTGACAATCAATCAAAATCAATCAAATTTTATTTGTATAGCACATTTCAGCAGCAAGGCATTTCAAGGTGCTTTACATAATTAAAAACAAAATAAAAACAGCAGGTGACATTGAATAAACAGTAAGAAATAGAAAGAGATTTTGGAAAAATTACTTTTGTTACGTAGCACGGGTATTATCCAGGTCCCGTCGCCTAACAGGACAAGGTCTCCAACCTTGCAGCACCAGGCTCCGTCCACCTATCACACGAATTTTTGCGCTAGGACTTTGCCGTCCTACACGGATTTTTGTGCACTATTTTTACCTGTTAGAGTCTAGAATTTACAGGCTTTTTCTGCTACTTTTGTTGACAGACAGGATACGACAAGTTTTCATTACATCATCCTTAGGAAGTGACATTGAAAGGGCAACAAACAGGCTTTGCTTAAGAATTATTACAGAGAATCATTACTCAGGAAGGAAAATCAACCAAACATAAAGTTGCTTACTTTTTGTGCAAATTACATAATTCTGTCTTCCATATATCTCTGTTTCCTCTGACAGATTTAGTGAAGACATTTACTTCATGACCGGGAGGAGGCCCAACATCTACTGGAAGGCGTGCTGGATGGTCATTAGTCCATTGATGCTCCTGGTGGTTTTTGTTGCTTATGTGGCTCTCCAGGCTGGTACATATCCAACATATCCTGCTTGGAACCCAAATTATGTAAGCAAGTCAACTTTTGCATTACATAGTATTTACAGTTTAATTACTTTAATATAGCACATACACATACACAAAACTTAGACTCAACTTAGCAAATTGTTGTTAATAGTAGAAAACAAATCCAGTTGAACAAATAGAAACATTCGCTTTCAGCTAAAACAAAGTGAGGCTACATCGGGTAGCTAGCTAGCTGTAAACGTATAGTGTGCGTCCTGTTTATGCTATGCTAGTTCTGCGCTCATTCTTTGAAAATAAAATAGCTTGCCGATTTCTGAACAGCCCAAATTTTCAAGAGCGATATTTTCTTTTAGTTTTACTAATGTACAGCCACGAACGGTAATGGTGTACGTGTCAGACCGTTTTACCTAACCGGAATGAGCAACATACGTCCTACTTTAAGAAATGTAGCTTAGAAAAAAAGTCATTTACAATATTTTTGCTCTGATAAAGGGTATTAGTTATGATCAAAAATATAGAAATATGGTTCATTCAAGTCAACAGCTCTTTCACTGCATTGTGCTTTCATTTATTTTCAAAGTATACTCCATTTTTCTGAGCTTTTGTATTTCTTTTTCCTTAGGAAAATTTTCCTCAAACTGAGACGAAGGAATACCCAAAGTGGGTGTTCGGCATAATCGTCGCCCTCGTCGTTGTCCCCATTCTTTCCATCCCTGTGGTGGCCGTTTACAACCTGATCCGCTGTGGAATGAAGAAGTCTAATGCCAATGTTTCTGGCCCCAATCCCTACAGCAACGAAGCCTTTGAGATCGAAACACAGGAACGGAACACACAAAGCATTTAAAGGATGAACAGCATTTCAAGTCACCCATCTTACTCCCATTAATTTGATTGTGAAGATGCATTTGAACTGGACATGTAAAATAATAAGAAAAAAAATATTTCTACACTTCAATCAATTTTTACACTTGAAAATACTTATTTAACAGTGGATTCCTTTATATATGTTGATTGTGTAGCATGTTCTGAAACAGAGACTCAATTCTTTTATTTGAAAAACAGATTTCAAAGATTATGTAATTCCAAATGTCAGAACTTTGTAAAAAAAAAATTGGACTTGGATGAGTTTATGAAATTGGCATAAAACAAAAACAAGTAGGACATCCTGTTGTTGTTAGCGTACAGTATTTGAATATTTTCTTCAGTGACGTCATGCTTTCCATGTGGAAAACTACCACCGCGATTAAACCAAAGTCCACAGACAAACAGTTGAGGGATAAAACCTTGACTGCAATGGTAGCTGGGTGATGTTTAAATATTCATCTTTACAAGATTGGTTGTTGTTTAATAGGGCATGTTTATGACACAGGGTTATCTCCTAAATGTTTTACACCATATGATTAAAGACTGTTTTCCTGTGTGCGTTGGGAATAAAAACGTCAGTTCTTTGGCATGTTGACAGGACAGTAAAACACCAGTTCCTAGAGGTCCTCTCTGCCAACACCAGAAGAAAGCCTTACGTTTTCGTTTTGACAGTTATATCCAATGACATTTGAGGAAACCATAACCCTTCCTCAGTCCTAGCTCAACGCTCAGGAAGAGCGTCGCAGCCGTCAACGGGGAAGGGAAGGGATGGGAGCGTCGCGTTAGCCCGTCAGTTCCCA
>NW_015114000.1:140921-141913 GCF_001443285.1 Poecilia latipinna | reverse complement strand
ACACACACAAAAAAAAAAAAAACACAAAAGCGCATGCGGGGTCAGTAGGTTCCTGCTGGGACTGCTTCACAGGGTGAAAAAGTTCCTGCTGCGGATTACATTCGGATGGCCAAGAAGTCCACGGGGGTCCTGGGGTTTGAGGCCTGACGAACCCTGGCCAGCCTCAAATCCCCCAGCTGTCGCTCCAGACTGCGCTTCCCTGTCAGGAAGAGGAGAGCGGAGGATGAGGCAGTTTTTTTTTTTTTAATTCTTTTAACAATACAAATAAGCAATCCATCCAGTAAAATCAGATAAAAACTGGCAATAAAAAGCAACTCATGGTTTTTATAGAAAGTTGTATTTTGATATTTTACCTTGGATTAACACCCATAATGTAGTTCACACTTTCAAACAATGGGCTGTCTTGTAACGGCAATAACTGCTTTCATGCAATTTATGGACAACTTTCTTTGGCAACAACACGAGAAGCAAAGTTCTGAGGCAATAAATTTATCACAAAGTGGGGGAAAAAAAACACATTATGGTAACCCTTAGAAGTACCCGTCTTTGGAGATGAACAGAGGGTGTTAGCGTGCGAGATGTTTTTGTAAAGACCCACATTTGGCCGACATAGGTCCACTCACTTATAACTTTATTATTCCATCTTTGCTTCGCTATACAAGTAAGAATATTAACTCAGGGTTTTAAACCCAAATCCTCAGAATTAACAAATAAAACAGTGATTATGAGAATCCAGTAAAGACGAGCAGAGAAGATCCTGCTGCGCTCTAGTTTAGAAATCTTCAGGATGTGAGAAATGAGAAAAAAAAAATATATATATAAAACTAGGTAAAAAAAAATGTAAAAAGCCAGTTTTCTCAATTGTGAAGTTTGATTATAAGTTGGTCATATTCGTATTTATTAGCTGGTAATCACTAAACACTCCTGCTGTATTAAAATATTTTATCAGGTATAATTTTGAAGAGAAGTGCTTTATGAAAATGTAAAACATC
>NW_015114000.1:133148-137465 GCF_001443285.1 Poecilia latipinna | reverse complement strand
TTTTTTAAGTCTGTATCCAGTCAACGATTAATTGATTACTATGATCAGTTATGATGATTAGTTGATTATTTCAATCGACTGAGAAATCTGATTAATCGCTTCAACCCAAATTAAGATTAAAATATATAAAATGACAAAAAACAAACCACATTTTTATACTGTTATTGATATCATCACGACCTGAACTTGACCCGATATTTTGGCCGGGTCAGGCCAAAACCATTTGTTTAATGTTCGAGTTGGACTAGGTCTTCTAAGTTTAATAAGCCAATGTCCAATAAAGAGTTTATCTACTTATAGTTTAAAAAGGTGATTCGGTCGTTTACCATGTTGAGGAAAGGAAGAAAACAAGGTGCAGAAGTTCATTATACTGTAATAAGTGCATGCAGCCACACCCTGCTCCTATCAATGACACATCCCAGATGATTTGCACTTGACTCAACAGAATGGAGCAGGGTGACATTATGCAAAAGCTAAAAGCTGGAGACGTTGCACTGCTTACCTAAATGATGCTCTAAAAATAAAAGCAGTAACATTTTTATCAAAATAACGTGTTGGGTTCGTTTCGTGTTCGGGCCTGTAGACGGGTCGTGTTGGACTTTTTTAAGCCTGAACTAAACTCTAGTTGATGCTAAAACATCAACTATGACAATTTTGTTGAAAATTATTCTCTGTGGATACAAACGTTTGTGTAGATGCGTCAGCAGGTCCCTGTAGAGCTGACGGTGTTGGGAGAGCACCAGCAGGAAGCTGAGACAGAAAAGCAGCTCCACCGCCTCGTACTGCACGGTGCCCGTCTGGGCTTTACAGCCTAAAATTAGTCCTGAAGAAAAGAAAAACATGAAACTATGCAGAGAAGATCTAAATATGACACTTTTCTTAGGTTTTTGTGGAAATGTTACCCTTGTTGCTGGACCTGAGGAGCTTATTGGCGTACTGAGCCATGTCCCAGATCATCTGCAGGAAGTAAAGTGGATTCTTAGCAACTGTTTGACCAAAGGGCAAACTCTGTGCACACACATGAAACCTGGAAAAAAAAAATAAAACTAACATTACCTATAGATAAGTACGTTCAGGGACTGACGGGCTGAACAATTAAGTTCCAGGTCAGAGCAGACATTGAGTAACATCAGTTTAGTTTGGTATCGGTATTATCTTAATGAGGCTCCTAGGTCAAGGTTGGTGAGTTTACATGGGAAGGCTTGCGAGTCATGCGTCTCCTTCCTGACGTGCTTAACATGCAGAAATCCTGACAATGCAGGCAGGAGGTAGCGGAAGAAATCTAAACAAAAACCCAAGGAATGCAGAAAGAGAGTCGCAACTCAGTTGTTTTCACCTGCAGGCATGCAGCACCACCAGCTTGTAGATGTTCCTGTAGACCGCTTCAAGGGAGTTGGTCTAAAATGACATGATTGTTTTGAAGCATGAACGCAAAAAGAGAGAAATAAATTGACATCTGAGAGTATTTCTGTTGTACGTTGTACATTTCCTGCTTCGTGCAGTACTGCAAGTCTTGTTCTCAACAATGTGCCGAGAGTCAAACCTGTTGGTTTAAATTCATGATGGTTACTGGCCAACATGTAGCATTTATGTTGGCCTGGTTACAGTAAAACCAGCCCAACGCTCTGTACAATCTCACTCCTCGCCATACTTCGATATGGTGGGTGTGGAGGAGCTTCGACTGATTGTGGGACCGTGGTCTAAAGAGGAGAACAGCGGCTTTCGCCTTAGATGTGAAACTGTGGGATGGATCTGGTCAGAGTTTGGCCGTTCATTTCACTGGTGTGTAGTGGACTTAGATAAGGTCTACAGGTGTGTTACCTATGAGGCATTGTGTAGCGGGCGAATTTTGGGAGATCGGTCAAAACTTGCATTCAGTGGGAGAGTTAGATAAAAATGGTGTATCAGATTGGTTTCTTAAGCATCAGCTAATCGCCGATCTCCCAAAATCAAGGAAATTAATACAGATTTCCACGCATCTATCCAGCCTGGTTTGATTGTTAAAGTTGCAACTAGCTGTAACAAAAAAAAAAAATAAAAAAAAAATCCAAGCTTTTTACTGACTGTGCATTTTTCTAGCATCAATCAGAGTAGAAAACTATGTTGAGATTTAACACTTAAAGAGGTGCTTCAATCTCCAACCTTCAAGTCCAAGAAGAGGGGATGACATTTGAGCCTCAGGATGGCCATCAGCTTCCTCTTCATCTGGTGTCCAGCTGAATGGAAAGACCCCAGAGAGAGGGAGTATCGTAGAGAGAGGCCGGCATAGCTGTAAGAGATAAAAATATATATAACTAAAATATAAAAAAGGAAAAAATCTCAAAAGAAAACTTGGAGTTAAAACGTAATGCAGCCACAAACTTTTGTGTGCCTTACATCCTTAAGTCCACACATCCTTAAGAAGTCATAAATCCATATTTCTAAAACGTAGGCTTTCAAATACCTTAAATGTACTGAATAAAAAAACTAAGTTGGCCTTGTTTAGTTTAATCACAGGTCTTAAACTTTGTTATGGAAGCATATATACTATGAAGCTTTTTTTTTTCCTTGCAGATGTAAAAGAGCTAGCTATGCTATCGAGTTAGCTGGCTACTTTTCTTATGACCATCACGGGTAAGTGCAAATTTGGCTATCTGTTAATATACCCTTGCTAGCTAGCTTTCTAAATTTACACTTACCCACGATGCACATTAAAAGGCTATGCAGCTAACATTTTTACTTACCTCTAGCTGATGGATGTTTTTTGTTACATCCATCATGGGTAAGTGGAGTTTTATTGCCAGCTGACTAAACAATGTTCAAGCCATTCAACTTATTTATTTGTGATTTTCTTTGGACATTTCGGTCGTGACGCGGATCTTGAATTTCATTAATAACAGCCTTAAAGCAACCTTAAAAAGTTTTACATTTGAGTTGGTGAAACCTGCAAAAACCCTGCTACAAAACTCAGTGCTCACATCACAAGTTCAGCATTTCATTGTTATCTGAAAAAAAAAAAAAAAACCTTTGCAAAGCACTGTATGCCAGGAAAAATATCCTCCATTCCAGCGTGGGAGTCATTTACGAGTTGGTGCAAAGTGCATGGAGGAAAAGGTGGCACAGTTTACAAGAAACCATAAAGGAAAGGCAAAAAGCGCAATAACTTGAACCAAACAGACTGCAGGCAATGACTGAGCTGACGACAGGTTTAACCTTGAATAGTCTTTATAGACGTCCAGAGACTGGGTGTCCAGCAGCAGCCCACACCACGGGAAGAGACAGTGAGGAGGCAACATGCGAATATCCGTACAGGAGCCCACGCTTCCCAGTAGCTGGAAGTTGACTGCCACCTTCTGTGGGTTGACCATTAGACCATACTGTGGTACTCCAGCCAGCAAGGTCCTGCACACAGTGTTCAAGTTCAGACTCATTTAAGTACATATGAGTGTTTTATCTAAAAACAGATAGTTTAAAAATATTTCATTAAAATGAGCCATACTTCAGAAAGGTTTGTGCTTGATGTTGGTCTGGAGTAATAAGGAGGAAGTCGTCCACTAATCTCATCAAACACCTGAGAACCAAAGAGACAAGTGAGATCCAGAAACACTGCCCCCTTCTGGAGAAGATGGAGCACAACAGGAGGTTTCTGCCCTACCCTTTGTTTTTACTGATGTCTTTGAATAGAACGTTCTCCATGTGGCCGTAACACAAACAACAGAGCAGACAGGACACGACCGATCCCTGAGGAATCCCTCGGCACTGGTGGTACGTCCTGCAACGCGCAGGGTCGTGGTTTGGAACGAGTGTATTAAACAAACGAGGATGTTTAGTAAGGAGATAAGCATGGCTTACTTCTTTCCGTACTGAACTACGCTGCCTGTTAGCATTTGGGTGAAGAACTGTGAAGCTTCTTTGCCTCGGAGATCAGAGCAGAAATGCTGTAAAAACGGAGAAAATTTTAGGTTAATGTGGAAAAAATGTATCTAAATCCCGACATAAAAGGGTTTAAAATTGTAATCCAAGTCTTACTTGCTCTACTAGGATGGCATGGTGGAGTTTTGCATTCTTCTGCAACGACATTAAAAATCCCTTCATGTTGGTGGATCCCATGTTGTCCTCCAGAAAATCTGCCTACGGCAACAAAGATGACAGCAAAGGAAAACACACATTTTCTTTTCCCAAAAAAGAAAGGTGAAATGTGAGACACGCTGTTATAGTGGGCTCTGCTTTCCCCAACGCCCCTAAAGAGATACAGATACGGTGCTTCAAAAGTCCCTCAGTTAGAAATTAGAGACCAACTGTGTATGATTTAATCTGAAGTTATGGCAAGAAAAAAAA
>NW_015114000.1:123388-129966 GCF_001443285.1 Poecilia latipinna | reverse complement strand
GTCCCTCAGTTAGAAATTAGAGACCAACTGTGTATGATTTAATCTGAAGTTATGGCAAGAAAAAAAACAAAACATAAAAAGTTCAGTTTGCGCTTTGCCACAAACGTAGGGAACAAAGAATGCTAGCATATATGTAAGAAGCTGTGAAACATGGTGGCAGCAGCATCACGGCTGGTTTTCTTCAGCAGCTACAATAGCACAGCTTACATCAACACATTCACATGTGTTAGATTGACTTAGCCAAAGTTTATCCAGTTAGGAATCTAAGACCAGACGAGAGAATAGCCCCCTCCCCAAAAAAAAAAAAACATAAAACGTGCACACCACATTTCTTAGACATATTTTTGTAGAATAAAATTTAAAAACAATGTGTCTATCACCTAAAACATCTATCACGTATGTTAAAGTTAGTGGCTGTGATAAAATGTGATAGAGTTCTACGGTTGCAAATAGCAGAAATATTGTACTAACAATGAATTTTTTTCTGAGCATGGTCATGAACATGTTTTATAAAAAAAAAATCCAGAACGTAGATAAAAACAGCTGCTAAGATTGAAGAAACAAACATAAATGATAAGATTTTTTACTGCAAAGATTAATGGTTGATTAAAATTAGGTAAATGAGTCAATAGTATGTTCACTTCATATTTATGATATTAAATTGAGCATTGGGTGTAAACCAGCTACATAAAGTAACTGTATATCCTTCTGTACCATAAAATGATCCTTCTAGCACTACGCTATTCGCACAGCATAGTTATCCACAAAGCCAAATAACAGCACCTGTCTAACAAAGGCCTTTTTCAGGCCCTCGTGGGAATCTGCCCAGATCTTGGCATAGCGGCGGATGGTGAAGAGCTCATCCTGGACGGGGCACAAGGCCTGGCCAATCACCTCTATGAGTTTGCCATGCGGCAGGCTCTCGTAGGCTCCACTCACATCCACCTGTTAGACAAATAAGAAACTGATACAAATCTTCCTTGGTTGCCATTTTACAAAAACAGGTATTTCTCAATGGCTTGAGAGAAAAACCAAACCATCAGATGTCATGACTCACTTTGACAAAGTAGAGCGTTTGCGGTCGGTCTTTCTGGGCTGGTGCCAGAGAGCTCAGCACCTTGTGAATATCCGTCATCCCCCACACCGTGGAGCCGAGGAGGGATGGAGTGGAGCGCACGCAGGCCCTCAGCACGTCCAGCAAGTCCCGCACCCGAGCCTGGAACAACTGCACGAGGAATTAGGTTACGGCTGTAACTTCCCTAAGATGAGGTCTCTAAAAAGTGCCTGCGTACCCTCGTTTTGGGATCCGTTCCTATAACTCGTGTGATAGGCCTCATGCCGTCTGACTTGGGAATGAAACGAAGTCGGGAGATGACGGTGCCTTTGGGGAGAGACGCTGCCTGAGCAGGGGACAACTCCTCCATCTGACCTTTGGAGAGGTGACCTCTGAAAACAAGTTTTTATCTTTAAATGAAGCCGTCTGTTCTGTATCCCAAACTCGGGTGTAAACAGAGAACCGCCTCGGTACATACTTGAAAGCCAAGTCCTGAAGTTTGGTCCAGACTTCCTGTCGGTAGAACCTGATGGCGTTCTTCTGCCCCACGCTCTCCGTGGCATAGAAACAAGCGCGGACGAGACCCACGACAAAGCCGTCCAGCAGCCAGGTCAGGAACTGACCCAGGATCTGCGTCCGGTACGCAAGCTCGCTGGGTGGGATTCGGCCTGCAAGTAAGACGAGTCGGTTCAGAACGTCAGAAACACGAACCGCAACTAAAACCGCACCATTCAGAGTTCTATGGCAAAGTTCACTTCAACCAAACCAAGACCTCGACTTTTCGGCAAACCAGAGTTTGGTTTTTAGGTCCTCATCAGAGTTCAATTGCGCATTTCCACCTCCCAAATGAACTGGGTTTTGTAGGGACTAAACTGTGTGTGTGTGTGTGTGTGTGTGTGTGTGTGTGTGACAGAACCCTCGCCTGTATGAACTGCAGACAACTCTCAACCTATCAATAACAAAAAAAATAAAAAATCCGAGAGCGTATCTGACTTACCGGTTTTACTGATCTTCAACCAGTCGCAGTCATTCACCTTCATGTTCCACATCAGCTCAGCCAGCGACAGCCTCTCAAACTTGCCGCTGTGGAGAAAACTCCTGGCTTTGGCAAAGAAATGAACCCGGTTATGGTCCGAGCCCCACATCTCTCGCGGAATCACAGTAGAGAGGCATTCTCTGACGAACAGGAAGACCCGATGGGGCGCACAATGTTTAGGTAGAAGGGAGCTTAGCTCTCCAGGTCCCGTGTTACGCTCTTCAACCAAAGGGCAGATCCTCTGCAGGATCTTGCTGTAAGGGCATTTCTTGTGTTGCCGCAACAGCCGACTAAAGAGGGGAACCATGTTGAAGAACCTCTGGGGAAGCTTTTTCGGTTTCCTCTCTGAACCGTTCAAATACATCAAGCCCTCGAAGAAGACGACTCGTATCAAGTCTTTCCCTTGTAACCTTCTGGATCCATCGACGCTTTTTTTCTTCCTGTTGAGAAGGAAGCTGTGCAGGCCTCTGCCGCCGTACAGGAATCCCAGCGTGCGGATAAAACATTGTGAGGGCGGCAAAGGAGGAAAAGCCCCTGACCGCCAACTGGGACCACCCTCCGTTGTTGGCATCTCAATTGTCTGTTTGAAACCAGTCGTCCCATTTTCCACATTCCTCCTAGACGTTGCTGGTTCCACAAACCTAGTCTGTCTTTCCTCAACCGTTTGCTCCTGATTGCTTTCTGTGTTTGCTAACCGTCTCCTCTTTCCTGAGGAAGTTCCCATCTCCTCCTCCAGCTGATCGAGTCCCCTCTTTCTTTTTCTCTTGTTCCCTTTTTCCTTTCTTCTTCTCCTAATCTGGCTTTGAGCCAGATTCTCAACCTTTTGTCTTCCCCTAAAGCGCAGTGACCTTTTATCTCTTCCAAAGTGAGACAAACTGCGCCCCGTAAGTCGAAGCTGAAGATGAAACCCACTCGAGGGTGGGCTCGTGGACACCCTGTCATACGCCGGGACGCCGCACACCTGGAAAACGCATGAAGGAGGCACTGCCACGAATACGGAGCAGCTCTCCAGCAGGTATCGTGTGATGTCTGTGCCCAGGCGCAAGGTGACTTTCTTCCACAGGTCACTGCCGTGAACATAGGCGGCACTTTGGGTCACGTCTCCTTGGAATTTAAAGTGGTCTGCGTCCCGATCCTCCTGCGGCAGGGCCAGCAGGTTGTAGCCATGGGCCAGGACGTTTCTTCTTCTTTTCCTTTTCATGGTGTTGAGAACAAAAGCCAGGAGTTCCGGTAGAGTGCAAATCTAACAATATAACATAACTCAGTATTAGGAAAAACCAACCTCTTATTATGATATGGAGGTTGTTTTTCCATCAAAACCATGACATTTATATACCACTTTGAAAAGGAATATAAATACTTTCTCAAAATACTGTTTATTTTCACAGTTACATAACGCCCTGTGTTATACTGTGCAACTTTGCAACTCTGTATGTAACTGTGTTATTGGCTGGTATATTAAGGAGGCTCAAACTCACACTTTTGAGATTTTTATGAATAAAATGTATACGTTTTTTTTTATAAAACTTATAATAAGTTTTATAAAACGTATGCATTTAGTTGATAAAAATCTGAAAAGAGTGAATTTGAGCCTCCTTATTATACCAGTCAGTAAAATCCAGGACAACCAAGTGAATTTAGAAGTGCCCAATGTTTTTGAGTTATGCACTACTTTGTGCTGTTTAATTACATAAAAAGTATTAAAACATGTGTTACATGGAGAAAAAGGTCAAAGTGTATGAATATTTTTGGAAGACACTGTTTTATCTTCCACCAGTAGTCAATATTTAGAATGTGTCGATAACGAAGAGGGGTTTTGTGCCCTCTTCATCTCACCTCGCTGCAGCTGGGACTCTGTTGTAGCTCCTTATCAAAGCACACAAACACTCCTCTGACAAACGTTTTGAAGCGGTTCGAGTCTGACTGCTCAACCAGAACCGGCTTCTTTCCTTCCTTGAACTCGATGCTGTCAGCGAACTCCTCCAGCGTCTGTATGTGCCGATACAGAGACCGGAGAATGTTCAGCACGGTGGACATATCAGCCGCAGCCATAATGACTTAAAGCCCCCTAACTCACGGTAAACACGACCCCGTCATGTTGGCTAGCAAACAAACTATTTCCTGCCTTGAGGTATTGAGTTCACCCGCCCGCCTTGCCGTTAGCCAATGAGGATTGGGTTTTCATATGCGTCCAATCAGAAAGCCGCATACTTCAAAGGTGAATCCGGAGTTCACCAATCGCCAACAAGAAAATGTTTGTTGTCATAGATCCACGATATGATGAATAGTCGCACGTGAAAGTAAATTAAAATAAAATAAATTTAATTAAATTTATTTTTAATCATGTAAACCACTTTAAACTGCCTTGTTGCTTAAATGTGCTATGCAAATATTTTAAGTACTTAATGTTATTAAAATTAAAATATTTCTATTGTCTAATTTTTTTTAACAGACATCACTGAAAGACAGAAAATTACTAAAATTCTGTGCATTTGTGAATTATAAGACTGTTTTAGCTCTTTATAAACGCTACTAAAACTAGGGTAATCTTCTGATGAGGGTTGCCACCCGTCCCTTAAAATACGGAATCGTCCCGTATTTGGCTAATAAATGTTGCGTCCCGTATTGAACCGATACGGGACGCGATTTGTTCCGTATTTCTATAAATATCCGATAGACACGCCCATCACACATATATCAAGACTAATTGTAACAATAATGACCAAAATAAAACACAGGATATATTAAGGTCAGCTAAATTGTCGTGGTGTGAGCTCAAGGACCCCCAGGACACTACGGACCGACGCTCTTGTGGTTGCCTAGAGACGGACTCTACGCAGCCGTGGTGAGCTGCTATCGACCGCGTCTTTTTAAAACATCCTCAACCCGATTCTCCACCGTCCTTAGAACCGAAACCTCTCGTACAGATACGGACGTGAGAGGGAAGACTCAAATCGCAGGCTGAACATGTTAGTGAAGATGAATACAGGCAATTAAAACGAATGTGTTCGTCCTGGCGTGTTGTGCAGTGCTGCATGATGTCAGACAGAATGGATCAGGAAGAAGACCCGGTTAGAACCTAAAGAACCAGACATCAGCATTCATCCCTCAATCATCTCCTGAGACTGATATGGTACAGAACATTTTGCTATGATTGATTAAGTTTGTTATTGTGGTTTTAATTGACTGTCATGGTTTGATTATTAGATTTGCTTATTTAATGTATAGTCATATCAGCCAAAAATAATACAAATGGCCATTTAAAGAACAAATTATATTAACAAAATACATTTAGTTAGCATAATTTCTTCTGTACCCCTGCTGGCCCCCATCTAGAACCGTCCCTGGGCAGAAGGTCTATGTCTGACATTAATAATACATTAAATGACCACTGAACACTGAATTAATATGCCAACATTTCTTAATAAAACAAACAGAAAGCCCTAACAAATCTTTTTAAAGTAGGAAATATTTCTGTATTTACTGTTAATCTCTTAATATTAAGAGGTGGATTTTTTTTAACCTTCACAATTTTATTTTAACAACGAATTAAAAATTATAGTGCTGCACTTTTAGCTGCTGTATTGAGATAGGATCATACTTTCCATCTGCTAGATCAGGGCTCTGCAACCTGATCCAGCCTGAATCTCTGGAGACACAAGTGGCTCTTTGGCTTACTTGATATATCAAATAATGAAATATTGCTCTGTTTTTGTTTTTTTTTCATTCTTTTTTAAGTGTTGCCATGGGAAAACACTGACTACCCTGGTCCTCGTGGTAAATTTGATCTAGAACCAGCCTCCAAATCTAACTCCTCACTTGTATAAATATTTTTACAATTTATAAAATTGTAAATTTTATAAATTGAATTTATAAATTTTCACATAACTTTTATACTTTTGGAGCCCCGTTTGAGGACACATTGTGATTATGAAATTAGGTAGTATGATCAGTTACTCAGTACTTGAGCAGTTTACCAAATATATTTTACACTTGCTTAATTAAACATGTTTAAGGTGTGCTACTCTGATTAGGGTACAATTTTGGAGTACTCTATGTATGAATGATTGCTCTCTGGATCACTTTTTTTAAGGTTTTGCTGACTGTAGTTGCCTTTATTTGGAAGTAGTTTGACAGTAAAGTGGGTAATGAGAGAGAGGGAAGACATGCGGCCTGGGTCCACTGCCACGATGCCTAAAGCCTCAATATGTGGGTTGTGCTTTGCCCCTGCGCCATCACAGCAACCCCTCTGGATTACTTTTTAAAAACAAAAAACACTGCCATAAATATTGTCTATTGCTGCAGCGGCCATCCCACCCCATGAAAGTAGGGTGACACGCCGTGGTGGGTGTCCCTTATTTTGATTTCTGAAAGGTGGCAACCCTAGATGAGGGAGAAACAAACTTAACATTCACTGCAAAACAAAAAAACAAAACTATAGTTTTAAAGCAGTCCCGGTTCCCACTTGGGTTTTAATTTTCCTTTTTT
>NW_015114000.1:61384-121070 GCF_001443285.1 Poecilia latipinna | reverse complement strand
AACAATGAATTAATAATTATAGTGCTGCACTTTTAGCTGCTGTATTGAGATAGGATCATACTTTCCATCTGCTAGATCAGGGCTCTGCAACTTGTATCTCTGGAGACACAAGTGGCTCTTTGGCTTCCTTGATATTTCAAATGATGAAATATTGCTCTGTTTTTTTGTTTCATTCTTTTTTAAGTGTTGCCATGGAAAAACACTGACTATCCTGGCCCTCGTGGTAAATTTGATCTAGAACCAACATCCAAACCTAACTCCTCACTTATATAAATATTTTATTAATACTCTTTACTACACCAGAATTTTCACATAACTTTTATACTTTTGGAACCCTGGTCACATTTAATTGTGATTATTAAATTAGGGTATTATGACCAGTTCCTCAGTACTTGAGCAGTTTACCAAATACATTTTACACTTGCTCAATTAAACATATTTAAGGTGTGATACTCTGATTAGGGTACAATTTTGGAGTACTCTATGTATGAATGATTGCTCTCTGGATCACTTTTTTTAAGGTTTTGCTGACTGTAGTTGCCTTTATTTGGAAGTAGTTTGACAGTAAAGTGGGTAATGAGAGAGAGGGAAGACATGCGGCCTGGGTCCACTGCCACGATGCCTAAAGCCTCAATATGTGGGTTGTGCTTTGCCCCTGCGCCATCACAGCAACCCCTCTGGATTACTTTTTAAAAACAAAAAACACTGCCATAAATATTGTCTATTGCTGCAGCGGCCATCCCACCCCATGAAAGTAGGGTGACACGCCGTGGTGGGTGTCCCTTATTTTGATTTCTGAAAGGTGGCAACCCTAGATGAGGGAGAAACAAACTTAACATTCACTGCAAAACAAAAAAACAAAACTATAGTTTTAAAGCAGTCCCGGTTCCCACTTGGGTTTTAATTTTCCTTTTTTATGTTCAGCATTTTAATGTTGCACGTAATCCACATTTTACTGAATTTCCTTAAGCAGCCAGTGAACCTACTTGTCAATATTTCCTTGTAAGTAGTTTTTCTTACTTATGAGCTGTACTAGTACCTTACTAACCCAACAAGTATGCTTACAAGTCTTTAATCTAACACTGAAGAGCTGAAGACTCGTCTCTGCTTTGTTGAGATGAGTGCCTGTCCTGACACATTGTTGCTCTCCTGTTTCCTGAGCTCACTCTCTATTAATTTGTGCAGCACTGTTTAGTTCTTCAAAAATTTTGCCCTTATAAGCATAAGAAGCACTCTCTGTTCTTTAGAGAGACATTATGTCATCAGTCTCACTCACAGTGTAAGAAACACCAGGCCTTTATTTGAAACAGAAACCTTTCTACACGGTGCATCCTACTTTACAGGCAAACAATTTGGGTAAAGTGCATACTTGAAATCTATGAAGCTCACTCTCTTTTACAAATTTAAAATTACAACACAAATGACAAGATTGTTTTTCAACCAAAAACAAAGCATGATCATGTTCTGTCCTGCTGATCACAGCTGTTGTGGTCCTCAGTTGGTGTCCTACAGAAAGACAACAATCAGGTTTAGATCCTTGAATCCTTAATATGAAGCTGACTCAAACACCATGACAAACCTGTAAAGCAGGAGCTGCTTGGTGAGGTTTTCTCTCAACTCCTCCATCTCCTTGGTTTTTCTCTTCTGAATCTCCAGCTCAGTCCTCATCTCTCGGATTTTCTCCTCCAGAAAATGCACAACTTCCTAAAAAGGGGGTGAGAGGGCAGTGATGAGACAATCCATTGCATGGAATGCCTGAGCACCAGTTTTCAGAGGTGCTCAAAAAGCACAGTTTGCCTACCTTGTGGCGAACTGCATCCTCCTGCCTCTGCATGTAGGTCAGTTTGAGTCTCTCCTCCAAACAGGTCCTCTCCAGCTCCAGTTTCTGAATCTCCTCCCTCAGAGGTTTCACCTGGACCCTCAGCTCCTGGGACTGCTCTTTGGCTTTCGCCAGGGCACCAGCTGCTGCTTCTTTTCTCTTCAGCAGTGCCTCCAAAATGGGTTCATATCTAGGTGAGCAATATAGTAATTCAAAATTGTCATCACAGTGTCAATGTACACTGAATATGAATGGCATAAAAGTGGATAAATACAATATTTGTGAGGTTTCCATAATTTAAATAACAGTTGCTTAAGGATCAATAACTTTCACTGCCCTTGATGCCCATATTTATTGACTCAGATGAGGTAATTTAAGAAAAATCAGGAATAGATATTTTGGATGGAGTATTTTCATCCACTCAAAGCATTCGATGACTGTGACAGCACCTGTCTTCCAGTGCTTTCAGTCCACCCTGGACGTACTGTTGGACATCCCCACAGGAATTCCTCCTGCACTCAGTCAGGTCCTCCTGAGTGTTGGACGTCTGTCCGGAGCTTTGGCGGTGAAGCTCTACTTCTAGCTCCAATAGTTGTTCCTGTTGGTTTGATCTGAGTTGGCAACTCTCCTCTGTCAGCTGCAACACCAAAGAGTTCCACTTTTCCTGGAAAAAGAAAGAGAAAAAGCATTTTTTTTTACCCAATGTTTCCTAAAAGTCGTGATGCTTCTACAACTCCTGGTGGTGGTAGTATTACCTCCTCCGTCTTCAGTAACTCCACATCACAGCGCTGATTGTTTAATGTTGCCTGACTCTGGGCACAGTCCCTCGCCACAGCAAACAGCTTCCTCTTCAGCCTCCTGAGCTCATCTTGCAGTCCCTGTCTCTCCAGATTCACCTTCCACGTCTTCCTCTCTTCCTCTGCCCTCTCCTCCCTGAGGCCTTGAATCTCCCTTTTTCTCTCCTCTCGTCTTCCCTCCTCTTCTGTCCTGAGAATAGTGAACAGCTCCACAGCTTTTATGTCAATCGACTCCTCAGTCTCCTCTTCGTCCCTGCTTTCCCTTTCCACATCCTCTTCATCTCTGGGCCCTCTCAGCTGCAACACCTCCAACAGTAACTCCTTCCTCCGTTTCTCCAACCGCTGCACCTCCTCTATGCAGTCCTCCATCTGAGACCTCAATCTATTCATGTCCGACTCAAGATCAGTTTTATGTCTTTCTTCAGTCACGTTTGTGTCATCTGTTCCTGCCTTGGCAATGTCTTCTATAGTCTCAATCTCTTCATTGAATCTTTGTCCATTGCTTGTTTCCCCACAGATCTTTGGGTCTTGGTTTGCTTGCTCCAGAGGGGCTTGCAGATCTGAAAATAAGAAGTCAGGCCTCTGATCTGCTTCAAGATTACTTTGCTTGTCTGGTCTCTCCTTTGAGCAACCAACCAAATGATCATGTGTGCTTCTTTTTCTTGTTGAATTTATTGCTTCTCCAGTCTCACCAGCCTCTGAAGCATTATTGCCTTTGCCAAAAGAATCAGCATTCATTGGCAGCAGTGTTTGGCTCTCTGGCTGATCCTCCGTCAGCACTGTAACAGTAGGATGTTGAGGATCCTTTCTGATGTGCACATATTCTTGGCCTGCGTCTGCTGCCCGATCTTGTGGCTCGAACTCCATGCCAGCTTCCTCCATGCAACTTTCAAGCATGGCCAACATCCCCAACAGCTGGCCCTCGCACTCCAACATGCTGGCACTCAGGTTGTTGCCAACTGAGGATAGAGGCATCTCTGTGTGATAAGACATGCCATGCCTGTGGATTACTGTGCCCAAGTTTTGACTTTCTGCCCATTCGGCTTTTGTTTCAGTCCGGTCCATATGTGTGTCAATGTAGCAGGAGGAACGGTTGTCTTGAGGAGAACTGGCTGCTTCAACATGGGTTTCTGTTCGGACCTCCTCTTTGCCTCGATTTCGACTGGACTTACTCAGACTTGCTTCAGAGTAACCCTCAATGTGGCGTGATCTAAAAGGAATTCCTGTAAGCTTTTCACAGCTTTTCAGTAAAACATCCATTTCCTGTAGGTATGGCTTTGATTGTTTGCCCGGTTTTCCAGTGAAGTTTTGCCCTTTGGGGTTTTGGTTGCCATCACTCTGTTCCACGATGTTTCCATCTGTATCCCCCTTTTCTTCTCTGATAAAGAGTGGCCCAAATCCAGTAGGGGATAAGTCCTCCTTTTGGTCCTCCATTGGGTTAGCCAGTGATCTCCTTTAGGTCCTGCAACAACCCTTGAGAAGAAGCAAGGAGTGTGTCAGGCACACAATGAAAATCACAATAAAAGGTTTCAATTTTTAAGGTTTTGCCTGGTCAGCAAATCACCTGGTCATCAGCAAATCTTAATATTTGGAAAATAACACCTTAGCTGAAAGGCAAGAGACACTATATTGCACCAGCGTTTTTTTTTTTTTTTTTTTTGTGAAAATATGAGCCAAATCAGAAAAATATTCTTTGACTAGTACTTTCATATGATTCCAGTGGGTCAAGCACTGATAATCAAAGACACCAATCTAGTCAGCAAGCAGGAACGCCTCTGTGTGAGCAAATGTTTTGGCTCTTTTGCTTCTCTGGATCATTCAGGTGACTGATAAGACCTTATCAAAGATGAGGTAATTTCAGGACAATTTGTAGCTTATCATTCTACAGCAAGAAATAATGTAAAATATTTAAAACAGTTGCCAGTGTGTAGCCAGTGGTGGACCTAATCCAGCTGACCATATCCCATGCACATGTAAGCTTTCATAAGTTAAGCCTTTAACAAATCTACAGGAAGTGTGAAGTGAATTCTGAATGCTAATCCATTAAATGTTTTCCACTTCTTTTTTACCTTAAGTCCTGTGGTCATATCAGTGGCTGTCAACGCTGCATCGCTCCTTTGAGTTGTGAAGCCAGGTTACCCTAACATATGTCATCCTCTGCTGTCAGTACCTTGCTTAGTGTCTCATATCTGCAACAGTGACAGATTGACTCCATACCATCCTTGCTGTCTTGGTTTCTTTTGGAAGTAACACAGAGGTTTCCAGAGAACATCTAAGTTCCAATCCTGAGGAACGTGGACTTAAAACTCTTTGGTTTTCACACTCTTTGGTTTTTATTTTTACAAAGTAAATGCTGTTACTCATATGATCTTGCGCTGACTCGTGTTTTAGACTAGTGCCAGAACATTCTGTTTATTACGTTCAAACTGAAAACAGCTGTGCTTATTTTATAAAGATGTTTCTATCATGCCAGTGGTATACCTCGCTGACACTGATGACCTGTTAACGGAGGGCTTAGGTTAATATGGCGAGACGCTGAAAGCTGTGATGCCATAGGGACCTCTGGGTCCGTGGAGCAGAGCAGCTTTGAAAATGGCATGCTACTGACAGCTGTCCCTTCAGGGGTCAGGGGTCCAGGCGTCAAAGCTTTTTGGAATGTTTGGACATGCCTCAGCAGGCCTATTCATGATTTCACATATAAACACTGTAATGCCATGGGTACTAAAGCCAGCCTGATGGATTTGAAATTCCAGCAAGTGGCACTGCATGCGTCCAAGAGCATTACAATAACATGTCATTGTGTCTATCTATAGACGAGTATGTTTGTTTTCCAGTTTTAAATACTGTAGTGTCTTTTTGTAGATTTAAGACTTTTCTAGAAGACTAAGAGGAAACTGACTAGATTGAGTCAATGATGTCTTTACGGCAGAAGTTAGTGGGGCAGAAAGGGCGTGATGCTATTTTCCAACACCAAGCTGCTTTTTGGATACATCCAAGTTGATTCTAGTCTGTTCAAAACATCTGTCCTCTTGGTTGGCATCACATTTAAGTTTTACAAAAATAAAACTCTGAGCAGGATAAGAAAACGACCGGCTGTCTTGTTGCAGCACAGATGTGGACAAGAGGCATCCAGACTGACCAGTGACCTACATCTGATGCAAACATAAATGTAAACATTTCCACTTTTTCAAGTAAAAGTCCCTCATCTAATGTTTATAAAGTTGTAAAATATAAACATTTTTGCTTGTCAAATAGAAGTCCTCTTTCTTTGCAATAGTAGAACATTGTCAGCCTCAAAATTCAAACTTGGTCAAACCACAAAACGTCAATTGTAATTCAACTGTACTTACAATTAGCATATCCCAGGTCCTTTTTCAGTGTGGCGTCTCCTGATGGTAAATGTGTGGAAGGAGTTGAAAAGTTTGTAGTTGAGATGACAAAAGAAAGCTGAGTGGTTGGGGAATGAGTGGGAGAATGGGGTGCGGATAAACTCTAAGAGGAGGGGAGGGTGAAAAAGACAGCTGAGCCGACCTCCTTCTTCCCTCGCACTCACCGTGCTGCTATGTGTGACCATGACGACCCCAGATATGTTTAGGTTTATTAATAAACACTGGATTTGGAGAAAGATACACAGGAGCACACTGTTTGAAACTGATGGAGGAAAATAATTGAACAGAATATATTCATTAAAGGACTAGTTTTTTCTTAAAGTTGTTCAGTGGTTGAACACATGTGAGCAATGGAGGTAGGTTTCCAATGAAAGAGCGTCAGTCCAGGATTCCATCCGTGCCTCGTCATTATCGAGG
Source organism: Poecilia latipinna (assembly GCF_001443285.1). Classification (NCBI taxonomy): domain Eukaryota; kingdom Metazoa; phylum Chordata; class Actinopteri; order Cyprinodontiformes; family Poeciliidae; genus Poecilia; species Poecilia latipinna. Next base: position 114,648 of record NW_015114000.1, on the reverse strand, counting down.
ACTCTTTAAATAGCTGCCTGTACTTTTGTGACTACAGTACTTCCCGAGGGAGGATTGGTTTTCACCTAAACTTCTGACCTCATGAATTCGGCAGACAAGACAGGAAATAAAAGGAAGTACGCGGTAGGGACGGTGAAAAATGATCCTTGGAGATGATGCAGAGGGTAATGAGTTCAGCTGCACCGAGACAGGGCAGAGCTACGGATGCATCCAAATTAATTGGAATATCAAAGAAATATATATGAAATAAACTTCGGTCTGTCTTACTTCACTGAATTTCCACATATTATAGCTATAGTATATAATACATAGAAAGAGGAAACAGTGGTTTCAGTCCAGTGGTCCAAAGTCCGGTCAGGTAAAAGTACATTTTGCATTCCATTTGGAAAATCAATGTCGCAGACTCTGGGGAGTGGGACGGCACAAAACCCAAGTTGCTGGAGGTCCAGCGTGAAATTTCCATTCTCAGTGATTATCTGGGGAGCCGCTTCACGTGCTGGTGTCTGACCACTGCTTTTCTTGTATTCTTTATTCTTCTTTATTAGTCGTCAACCAGGACATTTTAAAACACGGAGGAGGCGACAGCAGCTATACTGCAGCAGGTACAAACACAAAAAGGAGCCTCAAGTATTGAGTTTACACACAGCACACTATCTGGACATGCTTTCAGTAGGATTTGTTTCTTGTTAATTTGGGGTTGAGTGTATTGCTTGATTGCATAATAAGATACATTCAAAGACCACTAGATGGCATACTAGTGCAAACTTTAATCTCACCTGCTATAGGAAATGAACTTGTTGAATTTCTAATCTGATCCTCAAAAACACTCACTGCTTCTAAAATGTGTTGAACTCAACACTGAACAGTAAATTTCAGCACTAGTTGGTGTTGAATTTTATTGGAAAACAAACAGGTAGATGTAAATGGCTGCATGTTTTCAGTAACAAATTACCGAGCCTATTTTAAAAATGTACTTTACCTACTGTCAAGAGCCTGTAAATAAATCCTTTCGAGATACAGACTCAGGGTTCCTATGAAAACAGTTTGCTCCCTGTAGGCACAAGACGAGATGTAATGTTGATTCAACCCTCTTGACCAAATCACCTTGGTGATTTAGTAAGTCTGGGCTTCGGGAGACTGTAATTTACATGACGTAATGGACAACACGTCAGAAATGTAATGATGCACACCCACTCAACTACTGGGATTTAGGGATTTCAGGATTGCTCCCTGTCATGTTTGCCATAAAAAGCAAAGTCTCTTTAGTTTCTTTTTGACTCTGTTCTGTTCATTTGCATCCTGAGCGAAGGATGCAGGGAGTGAATTCGAGAAAACAGGGAAGCCACAGATTTAAGGGGGAGTTGTGGTTCAGGACGAAATGTCCCGCTGAGATAGGCCGTATGCTGGACTCTCTTTTGGACTGCTCTGTTACTTTCTGCTCCAATCTACAGTTTTGTCCAAACTCACCAGAGCGTCCTGTCGGTGTGTCCTCCTCCACCTTCTGCTGCTCCTCTCCTCCCACCCCGTCGCTGCTCCACAAAGAGCCATAACATATCGTTGAACTCGTGTTTCCTTTACTCCAAAGATGGAGAGCATAAAAGGTGACTTTGTTATCTTTTCAAAGCTTTTGTGACTTTTGGAGCCGCCCAGCTAATTGGCTCACCAGAGGACCACCTATGCAGGTCACCATGCTGGGCATCAGTGGCTGAAGTCCAGGCCTGGGACCAGAGATAAGAGATACATTTTTGTGTGATTTTACTCTTTTTTTTTTTTTAAGGATCAAAACTTCAAAGCAAACAGGGTTTTTTTTTCCTCCCAGATGTATTCAAATGCTTTCCCATAGTTTGTTGTTGGAACTAATGGGTGGACTGTTCAAATGGATGAGGCCTTTTTTGATTTCTGTTTTATTTAGGTTATATGTGGCCTCAACATGTGTAGCTCACAAGAATAGTTATGTCTCTTTTAATAAATGTATTTCAAGTTTTGGTAAAAAAACACTACATGAATTTTTGTTGAATATTATTTCTCATTACAATGAGGATTTTTTCCCCCAATCCGTGACATTCTTTCTCCAAGGCTTCCTAAAAAAAACAACAACAAAAAAAAGTAACCTTAGTAAGTACAGGCTAATTTTAAATCTTGAATTCCTCAGTAAAATAATGAAGAACTTGTTAAACAATTATCTTTATAAAAACAATTTTCATCAACTGTTTCAATCTGGCATTAGGGCCAAACACAGGGTGGAGACAGCTCTTTTGAAACTGCTGATTGATTTAACAATAAATCAAGATTCTTGTAATCTCACTCCCCGTGGGCTACTGGATTTATCCGCTGCTTAAAATCTGTGTGAAATCTTACTGAACAGGCTGCAAAGCCAGATTGACCTTTTAGGTAAATCACTGGGTTGATTTAAGTCACTCCTAACAAAACTTGATAGTTTTGTTTCAGGAGGAACACTTTCCTATTACCTATGGCGTCCCACAAGGCTTAATACTAAGCCCTGTCCTTTTAACCCTTGTAACCAGTTAAACTGTGTGCTGTTGAATTTTATTTGTTGAGTTTTTCCTTATTTTTTCTATTTAAAGCATTATTAAAACACCACTGCTACTATCATTTTTTATTAGCATTATTAGCATTATAATTATCATTATTATTACCACTACACTATCGGTTTGCAAATATTGAAAAAGTTATGTCTTTTGAAAGTTAATCTCACTGTATTATGCTAGTCAATGTAAGCAGTAATAATTATCCATCCATCCAACCAACGTCTATACTTATGCACATCCTTGTGGTGTGCATACCTGGTGGAAATCTCCAGCAGTGATTGGTCACAACAGATAGCATTTTCCTATATCCTATTTTCTCAATTAAGTTCTTCACTGAAATCCAGCCTTTGCTGCAATGATTACTTGAGGAGCAATAGAAGAACATTTCTTCCCTCAGTGTCTCTATGCAGCTTTCCCTTAAAGCTAGCTGGTTTTCTGTTTTAAAGACAGAACCAAAAAGCCAACCTCATGACGTCTAGCGTAATTTCTGCAGCAGTATAACGCAGTGATGCCTCTCCACAGCCTAGAGAAACATAATGTCAGAGAGCTTATCTGGTGTTTACTTTGAAAAGAGAGTTTCTGTTACGTAACTGTCAGCCGCACTCTTTGTTTTGAAATTAGGCGGCCATTGTTTGGACATGTTGTGCTTAGGAGTCCAAAGGGATCACTTATTAACTTGCTTAAATGGTGCCAAGCCTTTGTTTTTCCTCCAACAGATATGCATTGATTTTCCTAATTATCCCAACTCTTTCACCAGAAGGTTGCTTTCATTTTCACTTCAAAATATAGGGATGTTTCTGACGGTATTTCTCTTTATAGCAGCAGCCTTTATCTTAAGATGTCGATTGATTCTTTTTTTCCTTCATCACATGAATCTCTTGTAACAATCATTTCGTTTAGTATGTCACATTCAAGCTGTTGCACAACCACGGCCACTTCCCAGGGAGAGAGACAGCTGATGAAAATGGCTGATAATGGGAGATGAGAAAACTGGAAAAGATTACATCTCCTTTGTTCAGTCATGAGAGACAAACCATAAATTACGTCCTCATGTGTTCGAGAAGATGTTTGTGATACTAAAATACAAAGAAGTTTGACAGGCTTGTTTTGACATTTTAAGCAACGCTTGTGGCTGTGGAGAAAGTAGCAAGTGTCGAGGAATGCCGGTCAATCAGGTGGTATACCTGCAGCTCACTGTGTGAACTGCAACTTTAGGAATGAAGTCTACCTGTTTCAGTCAACACCATGGCAACCAGTGTTTAAATTCCCCTAGGCATGCAGACAGCTTCTGCAAACAGCAACAACTCATTCACAGAGTGGTAGGCCACCTAAAACAACAGCAGACTGAAGAGGACAGAAGTCTGGAGAGATTCGTGGAATAGGTTTCCTCGACCATCCAAGCATTACACCGCCAGTGTAATGGCAGTGTAATGGTGTGAAGCATGAAGACATGTTCCCTGGTAAATCATGCTCCACTATCTGGCTAAATTTGATGGATGAGTCTGCCGGTTGCCAGATAAACCTTGCTTGATGACGGCATTGTGCCGAGTGTAAAGTGAGGTAGGCAGAGACCATTATGTTGTTCGATTGAAGGATTTTTGCGTGGAACCCGTTTGCGGATTACGCTTTCCTGTTCCAACATGACTCTAGATGCGTTTCCATTGACCATATAATTGAGGAGATTGGAATAACGAAACCATGCATGGGTTCTCTGCGGGTACTCCGGCTTCCTCCCACAGTCCAAAAACATGACTGTCAGGTTTATTGGTTTCTCTAAATCCTCCGTGGGTGTGTGTGTGTGTGTGTGTGTGTGTGTGTGTGTGTGTGTGTGTGTGTGTGTGTGTGTGTGTGTGTGTGGTTGTTTGTCCTGTCTCTGTGTTGCCCTGCGACAGACTGGCAACCTGTACAGGGTGACCCCGCCTCTCATCCGAAACGTTAACTGGAGATAGGCAACAGCAACCCTCTGGACCCCATTAGGGAGAAGGGTGTACAGAAAATGAATGGATGGATGGAATTACGAAACGAATTTTGCTTAATGAAAACACACCGATTTAAAAAAAATGGATGGGGAGTCAAGGATTTTAATAAAAGGTTTTTGTACTAGGACGGGGTGATTTTTCGAAATCACCGAAAAGATGTTTCGAAATCACTGCGATAGAAACACTTTTTTGCGCATCACATGAGTCATGTGCTCAACAACCGGTCATTACTGCTGGTGCAAACGATGAAGATGACAACAGGAAGTGGTAGGAGGATGATGGCAGGCAGGATTTATCATGTAAACAAACTTATTCGTGTGTGGTTCTAATTGCGTTTCTTATTTAATGGAAACACAGCAATTGCGCAATTGTATATTTTCGACATTCGCGGGATATTGACAACGTTTTGTGGACGTTTGTAATGGAAACGCAGCTTCTGTCACAATGCATGAAGAAGGTCCATATATGGATTCGTTTATCCTGAACAGTTTCAAGTGTAGTCTCTTTATGCTTTGCACTGCTCTACATACTTTTTTGCTTTTCTAGCAGCACCTGTTGCTTTCTAGCTCTCAGCCTCGTACTTCCGTCATGCTTTGTCTTGTTTTGGTGTTCTTCATCTGGACCTCATGTTCTCCTGATGTTTACCAGCTTCTCCGTTTAAGCTCCCCTACAGCTGTTTTGAATACACTTAATCAGTATCACTTGTTTGCCATGCCAAGCAATCACCCTCCCTTACACATATTGCTTCCAGTTCATCAAGTCAGTTTCCAGCTCTTCCTGTAAAAGTTCCTGCCTCTCGCTTCGTACCGAACCTTGCTGCTCGTGTAACGTCAGTGTCTGACCTCGCAAATGGATTTCTGGAAGAAATACTCACAAACACATCCCTAGAAATGATGGAAAACCTTAAAATGTAACTTGTTACAGCTGCCAAGTGTATGTATGTTGAGGCAAACGTCTCAACAGTTTTGAATTCATTCAAAAATATTCTCTCTCCTGTACGATCTGGCTCTCATACTTGATACTATTTTCATTTTGACCCGTGTTTCACCAGCAGCTTTATACATTTGCCAAAAATTCTCCCGACACATTCGCCTCAAATCTAAACACACATCAAGCTTACATTTTAAGTTGGCCTGTTAGTGTAATGAGTCATCATCTAGCGTGGGTGCAAAAACACAACCCGATGTGTCTCTGAAAGTACAGTTCGCCGTAGCGGGAGACCTAATGGCGTGCTGTAAATGTTGCTTAAAATACTTCAGTAGATATTATGACCGCTATCTTTTAATGAAGTGGGTTTTATGACATTTGCGGCCAGGAATGTTCAGGAGAAAAAAACAAAAAAAAAAAAAACAGCCTCAGACTTTGAGTGTGCCTGCGTCCTTATTTGAAAGTGGTTTTTGACTGGAGAGGATCGGCGCTCTGTTTTTAACTCCCTTAATGAGATGGTGTGTCGAGTTCCGGCCCCTGTTTTCACGTTACAGAAACGACGAGAGGTCACCCCAGGATTCCTGATTGTGACATCACCGGGCGGCCCGCTGCAGAGAGTGAAAACAGGTCGCTGAAGAGGAGGAAAGCAGGAGAGACGGAGGCAGAGGGAGAAAAATAGAGGGGCAGTCTGGGTGGGAGTGTTGGAAAGCAGCAGTGGCTTTGTTTTTGTCCGGCCCCAAACTGCCCCGCGGCGACCACACCCTCTCAGAAATTCCTGCTGCAAAAATACTTTGACTTTTTTAGCAGTGCAGTTAGAAAAACATGGTTTCTTTTTTCCCCACTCGTGTTAGAAAACGCTTTGGCTTTGTATCTACAGGGCCTTAAATGGGACATTTGAATATTTTCCCATGTTTCTAGAAGAATTGTATTGAGTTTAGTGTTGTGCAACAATACATGTGGTTTTGGTGTCGATAATTGCTTTGGGTAATTACTAGCAAAACTAGTAATTTACATCAAAATTACCAAGTCAGGGCACAATCTAGTTAACAAGAAAATAACAGGCAAATAGTTCAGTTTCACTTATTGTTTATAAGTACAAGACTGATGTGATTTGGACATTAAAAGGAGAACAGATGAAGAGATGAGTCCAGCAATACACGACACACAAATATGGAGTAAATATAAAAAATGTTTATCCATTATACAAGTTTGTTTACAAGATTAATTCAACTTTACAGTTAAGAGTACTTTAACCGACAAACTCACTGAAGAAAAAGTTTGAAAATGAAAAAAAAAAGATCTGAAAGTGAAATTGTTTGAGACTTAAAAAAAGACTTAACTCTGAAAAGTAGTTTTGAACATTTCTTTCAATTTCAAAACTTTTTTCTTTCAGTTTAGTTTTTCTTTTTCTTTCGAACAAACTTTCTGGCCCTAATTTAGCTCCATATTTGTTCCCTAATGTTCTCTAGTAAACTTCAAAACCCTTTGGCAGATCAGCTGGAGTTTTACTGAAGGAAGTTGAATATCCCAGTAAAAAGGGGCTGGAACAAAGAAAACGACTTCTGCAATGCCTCACAAATTGACTTTTATGCAGTGAATGTGGAGTCTTCAGCTTTTTGCTACGAACTCTGCACAAAGGTTTGGATTTAAACCTCTGTGTGCGAGTTGCAGAGCAGATGGTTCTCCACACAGCTGGCCGGGTTTGGCTCAGACCGCTTTCCAAAATTCTGGGAAATACTTCTCAGTTCAATTTGAAACAACTGATGGATTTCAGCTGATGGAGCTCCAAAACATGGAGTTCTGACTTCATCCAGCTTTTTATATCTCTTGTTGCTTAGCTTATTGGCTCAGCAAGGGCCTAGTGAACTTGCACTGACTTGAATTAACTTGTTCTTGCAGCTGAAAAGAGATTAAAATTTGACATACATCTTGTGGGGGTCCAGCCACTGATACTTTCGCACATTGCAGACTGAATCCTACTCACTTTTCCCTCTCTCTGTCGGCGAGAAGGAAAACTTGGAAGCGGGAAACGAGGATCAGCTCTACCCTTCAGATTGTCTGGGAACAACAGCAGCTGGGGAAAGAAGAACTTCATGGTCAAATCATTGCCATCAACAGTCGAGATGATTGATCAGATTGAAGTTGTAGTGCCTAAAAAACACAAATGAAGTACTTTAAAACAAATTAGGATATTAAATGAACAAACTGTCTCTGTTGCCTGGAGGATGAGCCAAACTACTCACCATGAGGCACAACAAAATATGTGACTTTCATATCCCAGTTTTCCACGGTTTTTGACGTTATTTCAATGGTTTTGTTTTTCATTTTCAGTAAACTTCGAACACACTAGCGATACATTAAGAAGATCAATAGAAGGTGTAGTGCGGGGTGTAGGAGAAAAAGCAGCACATGTGGACTAGAACTGATCCGAGTGCAGTGTTTGGCCACTCAGCTCCTTCAGACTAGCCAGCAGCAGTTAGCAAGTGCCTGGTAGTGTTTGCTAACTGCTGCTGGTTAGCCTCAGTGATCAGCTGAGCTTACGATGTTCTGTCAGTGAAACGCTGTTAAAAATGTTCCTAAAGGGTTAATAGAGGAGCCATGTTGTGACACTTCCTGAAGGCGGGGTTTCAGAAAGAGCAGGAGTTTTTAAAGAGAGGGAGGCCCAATTTCAAGACATCAAATTAGAAAATAGAGCTTCTTTCAAAGCCTATTTGGTATATATGTCATTTTTATACCAACTGAAATTAACATAGATACTTGATTATGCTATAAAATGACACCATGTGCCTGGAGAACACATAACACATTGATTCAAACTTGTATTATACTCTCCCACTTAATTGTTTCATTAAATAATAAATTTGGACCATTAAAATATATTGAAAAAAATATTTTTATACGTTTGATATGTGTCTATCCAACTTCATTTAAACCGTCACATTTATTTATGTTGACTTTTAATAGTTCTTTAGAACTTGTTTTACAGGGGAAAATTAAAAAAAAACCAAAGTATGTAACAGAAAGGAGGAGAAGAGGAGAGTGAGGGATTATGGGGGAATCTCAGATGACCTCATCCCAGAGAAAGCTGTCAGCTGGTCTGGTTCAGATGGAGGCCCGTGGTCACAGAGGACATCCTGGAGGTAACTTCTGCACTCTTCAGGGTTCGGTATTGGATGGTGATTACTGTGGGTCGACCACTCCAGAGGAGCTAGATGAGTCTCGCGACTCCGTGACGTTCCACCTGAGTCGCGTGTTGTAAAAGCTGGTCGTCGTCGTCATTGCTGTTCTGAAACTTCAGTTTTAAATGCTGATTTTTGACGTACACACTTTTTCTCCCCATCCTCACAAAGCCGTGCTGGTGAATTATGACGTCAAACAAAGAAATGCCGACACATTTTTGTCTTTCTCGGTTTACTCGGTAGTTAACGTGCGGTTTAAACGTTAAAGCGTCTCTGCGCCCTCCGTCATCTCCGGTGGGTTTGGTGAGACGAACAGTAATCCCCTCTCCTTTCCCACCGCTCGGCGTGGACCTCTCCCTGTTTCTTAAAACTGTTATTATAGCCATAATTCTCCTGCCGTACCCTCATTTCTCCTCTCACCTTCCTCTCCACCCCTCCCATCCTCTCTGCTGCTCCGCGTTATAAATAACACGCTGCCTGCTTTTACTGGAGGTAAAAACCTGAACGCCAGCGTTTAATTAGCGCAGCTGAAACAGATGCTGGTGTTTCGGTTCGGATGCGGCGCCGTCGTGTTTGTCGAGGCGAGCGCAGAGGGGAAGTATTTGGGTCGGGCGCGGGACAAAAGCAGGCCGGGAATGACAATGCTGCTCTGAGAGAGCTGGGCTTATCCCGGCCGGCAGCGTGGATTTCCTGCCTGCAGTCCACTTTCAGTCCCATCAAACACACATGCTCTCACACACAGGTCCCTTCCTGAAGGGTTTGGTCAGCCGAGTCGGTCACACCAGATCAGGTTCCAAAATTCACTTAAGGTTTTGCAGATTCTGCTGCCCCAAATGTCTGTTTGTTGTTGTTGTTGTTGTTTTTATTTATTTAAATATTAGAATATTTTGTTGAGCTACTATTTGTTCCACTTTGTAATTTTCCCTTCAGCTTACAACCATGAAATACTTGAGTTGATCCATCATACAAAACCCCAATAAATACATTAACGGCACAAAAAGATGAAAACAGCTTGTCTGTAAAGTTTTTTTTAAAACTTTACAGAAAAGTTTTTTAAAACTTTCAAAGTTGTTATGCTTCCTTGAACAGTTAGGTCTATGGGCTATACAAGACATGTTCATTATCTTTTTCTTTTTTTTTTTTTTTTACTTATGGAAAATTATTCTTAGATGAGATTTTAGTTTTCTATGCTTATTTTGAGCTTCTTTCATAATGAGCCGTTTTAAGGCCTCTTTTCACTTTATATCCAAATAAGCTGCTACTGCTTGGCCACGCCTCCTCTCCCCCCAACCCAAAGGGTTAAACTCGCATGTGACATTGGCTGCAAACAGATGCTCAATTGTACAATCGGACATGTTTGAAAAGCAGAAGTGCAGCCTCCTGCACGATCAGAAGCAAGTGGCTTCTGGACGTTAAGTCAAGGACAGAACACTTGTGTTTTCCAGCAGCCATTGTACAGCGCGTAGAGCGGTAAAACCAGCCGACTGAATGTTTTGGAGTTCTCCTGGGGTTGCTAGGTGACAGGTGGAGCTCCGCTGGGGTTTCTTGGTGAAGGGCAGTGCCTGCTGGTTTGTGATGTTACATTTGCAAAGTTTTTGAAACAGCTCCTTTTTCATACACCAGAAAACATTGATTTATTGCCAAAAAAAAAAGAAGAGAGAAACAAACAAAGCAGTAGAGATCCAAATGGGAGGTACAAAAATGTGCAAAATATGAATTTAGCATTGAGGTCCCCTTAGAGAACATTATTGCACAAACAACATCATGAACACCAAGGAACACAGTAGAATCATCAAGAAGATGAGGTGAGTTATAAAACAATATCAGGAGAAGAATTGATTGAACAGCCAAACAAAGAACTATTTGCAGTTTGCCACATGCAATGCACAACATATTGGCCAACTTTCACTAGAGGGTACTCTGGTCAGATGAGACCAAAATTAAACTTTCCAACCAACGTGGAAAACACCATAAATGTAACGTGGTAAACACTATGTCAGAAAACAAACACTGCACGGTAGGCTGTGCACACCATCTACACTGTGAAACACGGTAGTGGCGGGATGGGGAGAAAGTGCCAGTCTTGATGTAACCCACATCTTCCATTAAAATTTGTGATCATGGAGAAGAGAAATCTGTGTTTATTTCAGAACTTTGAATTCCAACAAAATACCTTAAAATCAGCTTGAAAAACTTGAAAAGGTATTCCGGTATTGCTATTGTTTGACCAAATGGCACGACGTACAACCTTGTAATCCTCCACCAGCAGGAAGGAGGCTTGTAAAGAGGCGTCCCCTGTGACTGTAGCAAAGAGGCGCCAATTATCTAAGGAGTGATTGGCGATACATTCCCCAGTAGGCTCACAGAGTTCTATGGGTTAATGATTTTGTGCCTCTCTCCACACACACACACACACACACATACATTCCCAGAGGGACCTTTAGCAGACACACTAAAGATGACTGTTTTCTTCTCTATTGCCATGGAAACGTTAAACATTTCAGTCTGTTAAGCACAAGTCGACGGAGCTATGACTCATTTTAACCCCTCCCGGCTCGACCGCTTACAGTACCGAGCCCGCTGTACCTCCCGCGCTCTCCCACACACACTGGGACCAAAAAAACAAAACAAAAAAAACCTCACATCAGAACCCTCACATGTCATTAATCACCTCACTTTCATAACCTGCCAACAGGTCTGATACATGGGGGGAGTTAATTAAGTTTTAATTACTTTAAATGGAAGCAGAATGGTGATCCGTCACCCCAATCTAACGGGGACATAATGGACACAGTGTGCATTCATTTTCTCTTGGCTGAAAATCTTCCTCTGAGTTTTCCATTGTTTGCCGATGGAACATGACAAAGACTGCTGCTGGCTAACGCTGCGTGGAAAGAAAAAAAAGAAAAACTTGGATAGAGAGGAGGCGACCTGAACCATGTGAGATCCATGTGTTGGAAGATCTTTTTTGCCTCAGAGGTGGACTGACAGTAAAGGGTTGAGGCGATGTGTCAGAAATAGCCCAGGAATCCCGACGGACAGGTAATCTGCAGCCTCATCCCAGCGGCTAAATGAAGACACTGACCCTCAAGTCGCTGGCTAAATATGGAGGATATGGAGCGAATTAGTCTCTGGCCGAGTTCGACTTTTCAAAAATGTTTCTGGCACAACTTCACCCAGTCCCGAGGTGCGTGGAGAAGGTCACAGATCTGCTGAGGGGACAACTCAAGCAACACTTGAAGGGCTAACGCACAACTTGACGAAAGCAACAAATCGAAACGCGTCTACCAATAAAGTAGTTTTTTTTTTTTTTGTATTTTAGAATTTTAAGTCTTGGCAAACGCAGCTTTTACAAGAAATCGGAAGTGTTTGGTGTGTCACAACAACAGAAATTCAACCATCTATCGTCTATAGCCAATTGTACTTGCAAGGTTTGGTGCCTGTCTCCAATAGCCATTGACTGCGAGGTAATGTCCAGCCAACATTAAGAAATGACAAGCTATTGGGATTCTGACAGAACCTCATTTCATATAAATGGAAGACCAAGAGACACCTCAGACGGGTCAGGGATAAAGTTGTGAAGTGTTATACAGGGTTAGGGTGATGAAACAAAAGCTATAAGCATCTCACAGACCTCTGTTCAATCTGAATATGAGAATGTAAAGCGTATGGCGTGATTACCAAGCTGCGGTAAGAAACCCTCCACCTAACCTGACAGGATGGGCAAGGAGAGAATTAATCAGAGAAGCAGTCAACACACCAAGAGCGCAAAAGAGAGAAGGATAACTCTTAAACATGCACTCCACTAATCTGACCTTTATGGAAGAGGAGCAAAAAGTGAGCAATTGTTTTCAAAAGAAAGTCATAAGAAGTTCATCAAGCCATGTAGGAGACTCCAGCCGCGTTTCCATTACAAATGCGTGCAAAACTTTGTTGATATTCCGCTAATGTTGAAAAAAACAACAATTTCTCAATTGCTGTGTTTCCATTACATAAGAAACGCAATTAGTTTGCTCACGCTACATGTCATTAAAAAACACGCGCTGCCGTGATCTCCCCCACCGTCCCGCCCTTTCCAACTACTTCCTGTCGTCATCTTCTTCGTGGTTTAGAGCCAGCGGCAACATCTGGTTCTTGATCATGTGACTAGTGCGACGTGAAAAAAAGTGTTTCCATTACAGTTTAGCGAAATTAACCGATTTCGATACTTGCCGAAATAACACAGCTCAACCCAGCGCCAAAACTTTTTATAGAAATTGACTTGATTCCATTCGAAATGTCAAATTGTGCAATGATACAGCCAATGGAAACGCAACTCTGGTTTCTTTCTATCTATCTATCTATCTATCTATCTATCTATCTATCTATCTATCTATCTATCTATCTATCTATCTATCTATCTATCTATCTATCTATCTATCTATCATAATCAAACCAGCCATGTTGCTTCAGTAGCTACAAACCACAGACTACTTACCTCCAGCCCCCTCATCTCTGATGTCGCTGCCCGCCAGCCCACCCACAAAGCCCCACACCACAGCGCAATCTGTAATTCATGACAGATTTCTTCCACAAAGTTCACTTTAAACATGAATGCAAGCAAAACATGACCGACTCACAGGTAACTGGCCCCTTGTGACTCACCCTACCTGTCTCCCTAATTACGTGTGTGTGTGTGTGTGTGTGTCACATTTAACAAGAGGTGTCAGGTTTCCTCTGGGCTGCATGAGGTCAAGGGACAGCGTCAGGAAAACTAAATATCTCAATCATCATCTGCAGTTTTCTTGATATATTTAATCCAGACTTTTTTTTTCTCCCACAAAATAAATGTCCAACTCAATCTCAAATCAGCATTTTTTTTTTCCAGTGATAGTAACCCCATGGGGGCGGCGGGGGCTACACCACCACCTAGCACTGTAACTGGAAAGAAATCAAAGGGCTAAAGCACAAAAAAGTGCAGAAGGAAAAACCGCAGATGATCCCACCGAAAAGCTAAAAAGTCAGTTTGGAATGTGGAGAGAAGCAGGCAGCGCTGGAGCTGTGTGGCCGACTGCAAACAGCAACGCGAGAGGGTGGAGGAGAGGCTGTCTCTCGTGCAGAGGGGTGGGACGGGCTGTTTCACAGAGCATGCAGCTTCATTCACTCTGCTAAAAAACACACACGCACACTCGCCTATCCCTCGGAAAGCTGTTCTCAGGGCGAAGGGGGAAAAAAAAAACAAGGAGCAGCAGAAGGAGAGGACAGAACGTTTTGCTGAGTAAGTTGCTTAAGATTGTGTCTTTTGCAGATTGTCATGCAGCAAAAGCAAACATGTTTGGATTGCAACTGCAGGTAGAGGAAGCGTACTGTTGACTCTGATCCTTTTTGGTTCTGTTTTAGTAAAACACCAGGCTTTTCCTCACTCTATTTCTGCTCTTCCAGCTCATCCTCAGTTACTTTTCTGCTTGTTTGAGCCGCATGTCTGCTCGCAAATGCGATGGTACAAAGATCTGGCTGTGCAGGATGGGTGTGTGAGGGATGTGAAAACTTCAGCTGGACAACGAAAGCATGCTCAACATAATGCAGCTGGGGTCTGTCTGTTTTTTTTTTTCCTCTCGGCCTGGGTTATTTTCTAGTTCTAGTTCTTCTTCTTGACGTCTAACTCACTCACCCCTTCCCTGCAGCTTCGGTCTCCAGCCCTACTTTGTGTGTCTCATCCTGCTGATCTCACTGTTATCCCAGGTGGTTGGACAGTCAGGAAGAACCGAAACCAGGGGAGAGGCCTGAGAGGGACTCTCATCGAATCTTGGAGAGAAATTTCACATCCGGTGAATCGTTCCAAGCTGAGACAACTGAAGGGAGTGTTGGGGGAGGAAGATATCTACCCACTGGGACCAACCTCATAATGTCCCGGAGGAGGTCTACAGGTGATCTGGTGCCCAGGGACATCTCTGAGATCTTAGCCAAGGAGGCGAGGGCTCAGCGTGGACAGAAGAAGTCGGGAGTCTCCCTGGGACAAGCCTTCAGCTGGTTGAGGAAGAGCCGGAGGAAGAAGAACCTCGGCAACGGGGTGAGCCGTATCCCCACCGGGGTGGCGGATAACAAACCGGGACTTCTCAACCACGACGCCGCGAAGGGTCAGTGTCCTCTCATGCCGTAGCTTCTCTGTAAATGCTTCACTTCACTGCAGCTTCAGTGTCATGATGGTGTTGTAAAACTGCGAAGATCCTGAGTGTTGGAAACATTTAAAAATTAAGAAAGGTCGTCATTGGCTAACAAACACAAGGCAAACTTCAACACAAACTCTTCCTGTCGTTAAAGTTACGATGCAGATTTTCAGCATGAAGGTGATAAAACAAATCCAAACCTTTTTTCTCATGGGGTAAGATGGTTTGTTTTTATGTTTTGTCCTAGAGAAACATGCATGTTGGCGTGTGATGGACTGGTGACCTGACCAGGGTGTACCCCGCCTCTCACCCGTTAACCAGCACCCCTCCCAACCTTAATCAGGGTTAAGGGTGTAAGATAACTGATGGATAAATGGAAAAACTTGCACATAAATGATTTCAAGAGGGAAAAAAAATATTTTCAAGGTCTCCGTGTTTGGTCTTATGATACCTCTCTACAGGTGCATCTCAATCAATCACAATATTATTGAAAAGTTAATCTACTTCAATATGTCAGTTCACCTATTGAAACGCACTGTTGTATAGATTATAGGTTACTTATGTCAACTGATGTTTTCAGACCTTTATTTCTGTAAATTATGTTGATTTTCCACTTATAGCTCATGAAAGTATAACATTTAGCATCATTAAATGCTTAATAAGGTACTTTAAGTCAGACAGCTGCATCAGAATGCATGTCAAATTTATTGAGACATACCCGTATTTTTTTTTTATGGCCCCTTTTGCCATTTTGCACCTTCATTCCAGACTGAAACTTTGTCATTTTCTCTGTTTCTACTTTCATTTCATAAATAATCTGTTAGGTAATTATACACTTTTACTTCTCCCCTCGTTTCCACTGATTATTATTACGATCACTTTGCTTATAAAATATGAAGGTGTGTAGGATCTGGAGAGATAAATACGATGGAGAAAAAGTGCAAAAAGTATTTTAGATTTTGTACCGAAGGTAATAAAATTGTCAAAAACTGGGAGATGGTCTTTTATTTCAGCTCCCATAGGAAGCTCCGAAGCAGATGCTAGCGTTAGCAGTGCTAGCAGCTAACGGTTAGCCAGTAGCAGTATTTTCGCAATGCTGACAACTTATTTTTCACCGAGACGTATCTGCCAGCCTAATGAGGAACACAAGAACTACTGCTTTTTACTTCAAAATAAAAACCTTGAGCAGATTCCTTACTGTATCAGGCTTAAAACATTCATAGTTTATTTAACAGGCTAATTAACAACAACAACAACAACAACGAGACAGTGCTTTGCAACTGGCCGCTTTTCAAGTAGCCAAAAAATATATCCATTAAAAAAGATTTTGCTTAAAACACACACACACACACACACACACACACACACACGTTTGTGTTGCTATCTTTGTGGGGACTTTCCATTGACTTCCATTCATTTCTACAGCCTAAACCTTACCTTTACCCTTTTCCTAACCCTAACCATCACATCCCTAACCCTAACCAAAACTCAATTCATACCTTAGCCCTAAATCTGACCCTTGACCCAAAAACAGGGTTTCCCCTTGTGGGGACCAGGCTCCGGCGATTGGTCCCCACAACGTAGTATATGTCAGGAAAATCGTCCCCACAAGGTATTACAAACAAATGCACACACACACACACATACACACACACCTACACACACACACACACACACAATTTATCTCTTTCTTAACCCTTGTATGTCGAAATGGGGTCCAACCGACCCCACACACGTAAAACCTGTATAATTTTCCATCGACCTCTACGTTTGCCTCAGTCCTTGCACACACTAGGGTTAAATGGTTGGGTGCAAAGGGATCTGTTACGTTTGTATCTCATCACCGTTACTGGCTGACAGGAAGTGCGCCAGTGGAGGTTTTCTCCATTCGCTGAGGGTCTGTCGCAGCTCTTCATTGATGTTCCTGTAGAGTTACTTTTTTCTTTTGTAGATCAGCTATTTTTAAGTCTTTCTTGTTTCTTTGGCAACTTTGTTATGACTTTTCTTTTAATCGCACCCTTCACAGTGATGATTTATATCTGAGGAATGTGTTGATAAAAGGTAAAGAGGGATTTATTCTTGGTCAAGACATCTGTCTGCACATCTGTATTTTGGCCAGTGACTCACTGATGCGACTCGGGTCTAATCCCCTTTTTTCTGTTTACTGGTGCGTTTGCTTGGTCGGCAGCACAGAGATTACCCACACTCCCCATTTCCTGTTTTTGTTCCATCCCTTTAGTATTCCCTTTCTCTTTTGTCGTTCTGCGTGCGTGTGTTTGTGTCATTGTTGTGAATTCAGATTCACTCCAGGACTTTTATTGACTTGTCCAACCAAAAAGCCAAACTTCCGAGATTCATTAGTATGCTCAACATTCTGGATGGGTAACAAACAGTGTCTCCTGTAGAAGCCAAAGTTTAACTAATAATAGTGCTTATAAATCCTTAGCAGAGGATGTGGTCAAAGGCTGATGCTGAAAATGTGTGGGAACCATGTTTTTTTGGCATTTTGTGTCAGGGGGGTTTTCCAGCATAAGCCTGAAGAGAAACACATCAAGAGGCACGACAGGCAACAGACGAAAGAGGTCAGAGTCAGATAGGGCAAATTATATTTAGGACTTCCAGCTTGTTCCCTGAAGTGATTTTTAGATTTTGGTGAAGAAACATTGCATTAAAATGCTTGGTTCAACCCGATGAACCTCAGACTTTGTTCACTGCTTTCCTGTCCAACTTAGCTGAGCTTGTACACAGAGAACTGATCTGTATCGCTTCTTTCTTCTCTGTGGTTTTAGGCGACCTGTCTATCCTTACCAATGTTACTACCCCACTCTTGGTGAATCACAAAATTTTCTGGTTTAGTTTAACTAGTCACACCAAGCCCAGTTTAATATTCAACTTGTAAATTCAAGAAATTGCTTTAATAGAACTTCACCGACAGCATAACGTAGGCTAAACAATGTCATACAGAGACAAGAATAGATGAGGAACAAAGTTATTGACATCTATCTACTGGTCTGGTAAAAGTTACCAAGTCATTTCGAAGAGTTGGGAAGACTCTAACGAACCCACAGTAGGAGCCGAAACACATAAATGGTGAAAATTGGAACAGTGGAGAACATTCCCGGGTGTGGCAATCCTTCCAAAGTTACTCCAAGAGTACATCGGCGACTAAAAGTAATATCTAACCCAAAGTATCCAAGGGAAACTTCTGAGGCCAAAACTCCCTCTAACCAAAAAGGAACATAACGTGTTTCCCACGACTTGTAGGAAAAAACTACATGGACTGATGAGACGGAGGGAGAACGTTTTTAGAATTGCAGCTGGTATAAAACGAACAGCATTTAAGAAAATTAAAAAGAACCACCATGCTAGCATTCAGACATGCCGATAGTATCATGATAGCGTCGGGTTGCCTTTTCTCTTCAGGATCTGGATGACTTGCCATAATTGGTCAAACTATCAATTCTGATTTCCAGCAGAAAACGAAACACAGGCATGTCAGGTCATCGGTTTGTGAGCCTTTCAGAGTGATGTCCTCATGCAAGCTGTACTTTATCACTACAAAGACGTCCAGACTCAGAGCTGCTTTCGACCATTCATGATCACAAGTGGAGACAGCAGTACAGCGACGCAGATGTGATTTTTCAAAAATAAAGCCCACAGTGTTGGGCAACAGCCATGCTGTGCATCATTGACACCAATATGCATGAAGTCTGTGTCAGAGACTCGCCAAGGCATTTTGTCAAATCAATAACGATGAACAAATCATGTATCTCACCTTCTTACTCTTCTTGTCTGAAATGACATGGAGGAATTTAAAGGTGGCTAACTTAGTGCGAACCAGCCAAACAACATCATTTTTAACTATTAATATAATTATATTCCTCTACAATGATTTCTGAGTCTTGTTTACTTTTTAAAACCAGTAGCTAGAGATCACTGGACTCAATAGATCATCCCTATGACGTGGCTTAGACACTCTGATGATCAGGGTTGCACCGACTCCAGGTTTGTTCCAAATCACTGATCTTTAAAAAGCTTGACAAGCTAATTTAGATTTTGGCCAATTGCGATTTTTTTTTTTTTAAATAATTGACCTTGTGGCCAGTCAGTCTTCTCTTATGACTGAGCAGAAAGAGGACAGTGGCTGATTTTCAGACCTTTGTGGAAGTAGATAAGATCAATGGATTAGATCACATTTGGGTGATCGGTCGATTTCTGATCACCCAATATTAAGGAGGGATGGTGTGCCCCTACTTCTGATGCAGGGCGGTTGCTACATTGCTTAGCAAGACAGGGTATTAAAGGGTTTGGCTCACTGTTCCCTTATCTCAGGCGATTGACCTTTTCATAAAACACAGAGATGGCAAAATGTTGCTCATTCCCAACTGGAAGGGTTTTGAAAAATTGCACACATGTACAGTTTCTTAGCGGCCATCACCAATATCACAATGACACGTTCCCTTTCACCAGAATGTCTTAGAGTTTCTCTAAGTGTACACTCTGGTCAAGTTTGTATTTTAGACATTTCAACTCTTTCAGGCGCCCTTTTGAGTGTCCGCTATGTTTAAAGGACATTTGATTTCTCTTGCCATGTTGTTACATGAACTAACTAAAATATTCAACTTAATTGTGTTTGTGTTGCTGATTTTCTACTTTTTCAAATCGAATCAGACATTCGTTTCTCCCTGTATCTCTGTAAAGCCAACTTGTTGATCCTCCTCTCAATCCCTTGATTCGCCTCAGAAGCGCCACTCTGCAGTCCGGCTTTGGCCATCAGTTAGACGTTGAAGATCTTGTCCAGTTTGTCCAGTCTGTTTTTACGTGCTGAATTCCTCTCAGCGTGTCAGCATGCGCGTGCACGGCAGCCGGGATGCCAGATTGGGTCCAGAGTTATGCGATGCAGGGGAGAGATTACAACGAATCACAAAGCCCTATTCATCCTAAAGAGGACTCTTAGGGAAGCACTCTCTCAATGCTTTTTTAATTAGAGTAACTTCTCAGAGCAAACACACACACTCACACATGTCTTCAAGCCACACAGTCTCCATGTTTTCATCAAACTTATAACTTTTTTTTTTTTTTTTTTAATTTGCATCTGAAAAGTGTTTTGTTCTGCACTTCACGTTAACAGCTGCGGCTGTGAGCGCGGATGTCCCTGCATGAACGGGTGCAACCCTGTATCAGAGGGTGTATCTGTGTTTGTGTGTCAGCGGCATATTGCCGGGGCTTTAGGGCGGCGCCCGCATTCATTACATCACCTCTCCGAGCATAAGGCCCTTAACAGAAAGCGCTGCGACTACCTGCTATGTGACGCATGGCGCTGTTCAGACCCTGAGGTCATTCTCGCAGTCCCACGTGTGTGTCCATGTGCGCAGACATTGTCTCCTGCATGCGTTGAGCCTGCTCTGTGTGTCACAGACCCAGGCCTCGTAAAACTGTGCTGGTAATGCATGCCATTCCTCTTTGCTTGGGTTTTCTTTACATGCATGTGTGTGGCTGCCACATCACAAAACACGGTCGGGGTGTGTAGATTTACAAACTGTAATGCAGATTACAGGGCCTGATGGAGCAACCGAGCTGCCAACGTCTCATTACACAGACAACATTGTATATAGCTTTTAGTTCTATTACAGGCCACAACTCAGAGCGGCTTTAATACAGTTTGGCAGGCTAAGGGCAGCGACCGAAGTGTGCCG
Source organism: Poecilia latipinna (assembly GCF_001443285.1). Classification (NCBI taxonomy): domain Eukaryota; kingdom Metazoa; phylum Chordata; class Actinopteri; order Cyprinodontiformes; family Poeciliidae; genus Poecilia; species Poecilia latipinna. The sequence continues at coordinate 94,172 of NW_015114000.1, read as the reverse complement.
GCGTATACAAGTTTAATGCAACCCCACCATGATGTCCCTGTGCAACCATCATTAACCACACACACACACACACACACACACACACACACACAGTGCAAGCCAATGAGAGAGGTAATTTTACCTGGGTAAGCAGATACCTTCGACCCTCATCCATCACCGCAGACCTGAAGGTGCGGCTCTTAGGTAAATGTCTCCCAGGCAACGACATTGCGAGGAACGCTTTACTGTGGCAGGAATACAGCAAGGCAACAATAAAATCCGAGACATTCATCGTCCTTAAAGGCCAGCTAAACGCAAGACTATCAGGTTTGTATATTGGATTGGAGTAAATCTAAAATACACCCTCATTAGGGTGTGGTACGGCAAATGTCAAAACATCCTGAAAAATGGCTAGAGCCATTTCTGTCTAATTCTGAGTGGCCTAACGGCATAAAAATCACTGATTTCTTTGTGTGTGCTTTCGCAAATAAAATACACATTTCAAACTGATCAAATTTACTGTGGCAATGGTTTTTAAATCAAGAGTCTGCATTTACAACTTTCAATCATATCTTTTTTTTATGACTTTTTGATTGCCCTCTTTTGTCTTTATTCAGCTTTGAAAAATCTGATCTAAAATTTGGCTGGTTTGGTTCTTAAATCCGGTTCACATTCAGCCAGAAGTTATACAAATTCACTATTGGTTACCACACTTTTATGTCGTCTAGATAGAACCAATACTTTTTTACATGCCTTTTCAATTAAATTTGTCTGTGGGACTCAGATTAAAAATGTTACGTAATATTTACTCCATACCAGTAGGTGGTGACATCATTATAAACTACATAAAATGCAGATGGACGTCCTTAGCAAGGCTAAATCAGTGCTAGGCAAAACAATCTAAAAAGTCTCGTAACATCACTGTAGTTTCTATGATGGCACTTTGTCACTTTTTAAAATAATTTGTGGTTAATCAAGTTGCCAGAGGCTATATATTGTATTGAGAACTAGGGTTGATTAAATGTGCTCCATAGTCATAAAGAACTGTGAAGTAGCGTTTTAGCTTAGCACCAAAAGGAAACTCCAGATTACATGCCTTAGCATTGCTAGCAGCTAATAGTTAGCCCAGCTTCGGTATTAAGTTGTGGTATTGGCTACTTCTACTAATTCAAAACTGTAAATGTGTAGCCATTTCTCCCAGTTTTATGAATTTAAGCATTGAAAGTACATGTGATTGATTTAATGAGAAACATACTGTCAGAAGTGTCGATAAACAGTTTACACTTTATATTTTTGGCGGCCATATTGAAAAATAAACTTGGAGACTTTAGACTTTCATAGTCGGAATTCTCATTTCATTTCCTTCTTGTTGTATTTTCAGCTCAGAATGCCAAGATGTCAAATTTGTCAACAAAACATGGCAACTCGAGAATTACTTCCTTTCACACTTCAAAATAAGAGTCTCAGACATATGGCTTCAAGTCCACCCCATTAAATAGCTTATACCTGCTTCATCACACTAAGTCATCCTGATGACAACAGCGTCAGGATGACGCTGAAGTATTTTGACCATGTTGCTCTCCTACTTTTTGTTAGCCTTACTTTTTAATTTACTGCAGAGAAGCCCATTTCAAAAAGTAAATTTAAACAGATTTTTGTCCACTTTTACCAAAAAGAACCCCAGATGCAAATCAAATAGACATCAATGGCAGTTAACCAAATTCACCCAGCTTTTTCTTTATAAGGTTAGTGATGATGTTTTGTTTCATTGGACATGCAGGATGTTTGAAGTGGTGGAAGAGCAGCTGGAACACATCAGCCTGGACTGAGGGAGTGGGTCTCTGTTTACACTGAGATACACAGTTAATTTCCCCTCAGGACAGTCCGAACGTGTGTGTGTGTGTGTGTGTGTGTGTGTGTGTGTGTGTGTGTGTGTGCACGTGTGGCTCTTCTTATGTAACACGGATTAACAAATACACCTGTTGAACTCTGCTTATTCCTTCCCACTGGGTTTCTCTGTATAGGATAGACGACACAATGACAGAACAACCTGGGAGTTTAGTCAGTCTTTAGCAAAGTAATTGTAAATCCTCTGATGATTTCTGCATGTCAGAACCCAAAGAAGTGCTGCTTAATCTTCTGCTTCTCTGGGTCTTTTGTGTCTTCACAAACGCAAACTCTGATGTTTATCTTATGCGGCTCAGGGCACCTTACGGGAATTATCACAACATCTACGACTGGCAGCAAATTTAGCAGCAGTGATTTGTCTCGGTGCCTCCCTTTGCCCCCTGCTGGGCTCACGGTGGTAGTGCGTGTGTGTTTGAAGCGCACACCTTGGAGGGTGTGCATAAATGGCACGCTTGCAGAAGCTTCGACTGGGTGGCTAATTCTCTCTGCTGCTGGAGATTAGACTTTTGGATTTCATCCCTCTTTGAGGTTTACCAAAAATGCTCTGTGTTGAGATTAGACCGATGTTTTCGTCAACACCGGCACCAGTCGCCTGTTTGTGCTGCAGCATGTCGAGGGGATTAAGTGATACCTTATATTCACATCTTCATGTTCGAGCCCAGCTTAGGCGGTAAACCCAGACGCAACGTGGAGATTTGCACTGCTGCTTCGAAGGACTAGAAGTTAGGAAACCACTTAAAACATACAGAAAAATGCCACAACTTTCTTCTTTGAAACCTTCTTTCCTACGAGATACCAAAGAAAATGTGTAAGCTATTTTTCATCCATACAAAAACTTTCAGGATTCTGCATCAGAAGCAGTTTTATTAATGAATGTAACACAAAGGAATTATCCCCACTACTGTCAGGTTTATATATTTATTTGGATTTAGAGGAAGGCAAGAATATTTTGTAATCTGGGGAGTAATAAAATAAATAAACAATAAATGATTTTGTACTGGGAGGAAAAAATAAAAACATCACCAATCAGACAAAAATCTATACTTTTTGTTGCCAAGTACGCATCCACTAAAATAAAGTGAGAAATTGCCATTCAAAAGGTTAAACAGAGCACAACATGTTTGCTGTTATCCTTCATTACATAACATCCTAATTGCACTAAAAGTTGTGGTTGTTGCATGAAGAAAATGTAAAATCCACATATTTCTTTTAATCTGTTAATGAATCAAAAATATTCCACTCCCTTTCTGGTTGAACAGCAACCTGAACTGTTATGGCGATGGCAGCGCTTGGCCACTAGATGGGAGTACTGAGTTGACTTGTTGATTTTCAGAACTCGTCTGTAAAGACACAAATCAAGGTCAAATTTTGCAAAGGTAACAAAACGATGGATAGAAAGATGATTGCTTCTTCTTTCAACAAGTCTTCCCACGCCGTTTACGTCGACGGCATTGGAAAGACGCAGAAACAGACAGATGCAAACGGGGGCATTCAGAGCAGCATTCACGTCTTTTCACGCTTCTGACGGTAACCCTGACAACCACTTTCCCCGACAGCAACGTGTCTCCACACCAGAGTCCTTTAATGTGTCCACACACACACACACACACACACACACACACACACACACACACACACACACTGTTGTTCACCTGCGAGTTTCTTACACCTGTCGAATGGTGACACGTGTCACAGACTTTGATGGTTTTCCCATTGAAATGGATCTGGTGCGTGTTTTGCATGGCGTTTTGCAGCTCAGGGTATCTAAGTGCGCTCTCTGTGAGACAGTACTCTACCAGCACAAATGTACTGGGCGCGGTTCTGCTGGGGCTGCATTAAGAGGCCGCATGATAGCAGATCATTTTACAGCCCGACACCAACGCTGAGTAACGTCCGACACAGATACATTCCCCTCTTTCTCTCTAAGCAGTCATATTTCACCGACAGAAAAACTCTTCCTGCTCCTCGGATTAACAATCGATACCAGAAAAACAAGGCACTGGAAATTTATCTTTGCCCTACGCTGACTAAACAAACTTTTAATGGTAATTAAATATATTAAGTAGTTCTTTGTCATTGTTGCTTAACCCTTGTGCGTGCGAGGACAAAGGCAAACGCAGAGGACTGTGGCAAATGATACAAGTTTTACCTGTGTGGGGTCGGTTGGACCCCATTTGTAAACACAAGGGTTGAATATTCTGACGTGTTTGGAAAGTGATTTGTCATAGTTGTATCACCTGGTATTATTTATTTCAAAGTCAGTAAGATTTACCGATCTTTGAATACGAATAAGTAAATTTAAGTTACAAAAAGGTGAAGTTAGTTACCTTTTTCATGTAATCAACCTTTTGTGAAGAAAAATATATCCATTTAACTTTTTTTACTAAGTACATGTAACAAAAAGTAAAACTTACCTAATTTATTCAAACCTATTTAGCTTTCTGCTTAGCATAATTTACAAAATATAGATGATAAAAAAATGCACTTGCATTCATGGTGTTTGAATTTACTTAAAATAACGTTAGTGCAAATTGTGTGAGGGTTTTTTTTTTATGTGAATCTGACACGTCAGTTTTTCAGTGAACAACCCTGTCTGCCATCACTGCTAATCAGCTTTTTATTTCATCTCCTCTGGCTGTTCTCGGCACATCAGAGAGGTCTGGGAGAAAAACACGAACATGGCGTCCACTTTGATGAGCGCACGGCTTCATTTTCTCGCCCTGCCTCCGCTCCCGTTCGCCTCCTGTGAGAAATCTCCCGTTACACATGGAGGTTAGCGGCGACTTCCGACCGGAACGGTGCGCGTGTCGTCTTCGCCCTTCCTCGCGTTTCTCTCCGACGTGATTCTGGGTGAACGGTATCGATTCAGAAACTCCAGAATTAAGGTCATGGCGACGGAGTGGCAGCAACGGCTGCAAGAGTGTCCAAATATCTGTGAATTACAGAAACTGCTATATTAGCATTTGTGGCGCCTCTTAACCATCTAACCTTTTTGATGTTTTGCTTTTTTTGGCGTGTTCAACTACATCTTGTTCACTGGATTGTCTGAATATCAAAAACTCCAAAGTAGTTTCAAGGATCAGTATTATGTAAAATTGAGATCTACATCATGTTATAATATTATTCATCAAAAACATGCCTGGAGTTTTGCCTTGATTCTTTCATGCATGTTTGAGAAATCCTAAAGTCTCCTGCGGTAACCACTTAGCTGTGTGAAACACCTCGGTGGGCCTAGCTCCGCCTTCAAGACACAGCTCCTCCTCCTCATAGCTGCAGTTTCCAAACTTCCGCCTCACAGAGCGACTCCCCCAATCAGCTCCTTCAGACTAGCCAGCAGCAATTAGCAACCACCTGGTGGAACTGTGCATCTGCTGCAGCACTGGTAAAAACATTGTTAAAAAGTTAACACTTCCTGTATTGGAAAGAGCAGGTCTTTCTTAAAGAGACGGAGGCTCAATTTCAAGGCAGTAAATTACAAAGTCAAATTTCTTTTATTTATTACAATAGTTTCTTGATTGTGCTCTGAAAACACATAATGCTTCCCCTTCAAAGTAAAGTACCTTTTTTCCCCCCTGTTTTTAGATGTTTGAATAATCCTATTAAAACCTTGTATGGACAGATGGACAGAGCACCCAGTCAAAGTTGACACTTGCATCCAATCAAGACGTTCCGGCTGGATTTTAGTACCGTTAGATTCATGTCCTGCTCCCCAAAGTATTTAATTGCAAAAGTCTTGAAATAAATTCAGGAGCAGCATCTCATTAAAACGAGAAGATGCTTTGGTCATAAAAGCTGAAAGCTTTTTGTTGTAACGACAAACTGATCCTGGATTAATTTACAATATCTGGCAATTAGAAACAAAAATTATTTTCCAAAAATCACACCTAATTTCCTTTTCTGTTTACCAACATCGACTATGTTTCATTGGTATATGGGATAAAATGCCACAAAATCCATTTTATATAAAGTGGTTGTTAACAATATCGGTTTTATTTAATGGGACATATTGTGCACATCAATGAACGCACAATGTTGTCGTAAATATGTCGGATTTAGTAAAATGCTAATTTAGGTGAAGTTGGGACTTCCATCCATAGTCCCAACTTAACAAATGCGAGAAGGTCCAAATGGGTTGAACGTTTCTGAAAGCCACAGAAGGCGTTTTGCTTTAAAACACAAATGAGACTGATGTGTTGGTGGGTCTCTTTTTAAAAAAACAACAAAAGAAAAACAACCTTAGGGTCTAAGATTCCCCATTATCTTTTTCGCGTGCCCTATCTGGCTCCGTGTCTGTATTTTCTCCAAGCGTAGCTGGAATACTCTCATCTCAAAGCCAGCTTTGATCAGTGGGACCGGCTCTCTGGCCTACTTTTCCTCAACCAGAGTCTGCATGTGTACGTTCAGAAAAATCACAGCGCATTATTAAGCAAGTCATGGCTGTTTACGGGTCTCACTTTTCCATCAGACAAGCACGTTTGATGTGCCGCTCTCTTCCCGCCGGTTCACCTTCTGCGTGTGTGTGAGAGAGAGACACACACGGAGGAATCTGGGTTCCTCCAAGTTATGTGGACATGACCTGCCAGCTGCGCTTGTAATGTTTTGCAGCACAAACAACCGATCTCCTCTCACACCGAGACGGTGGGAAGAAGAGGAGCGTGTGAATTATTGAATGATCCGTACGATGGAGCTCAGCGTGAGAGAGTGCTCGGATGTGTGAAGGCGCGGTTTGAGAGTGCAGAGAGGCTGAGGAGGAGTGGGAGTGGCACACACACACACACACACACAAACGCGCGCGTGCAACACACTTGTGCGTCTCAGCATTGGATGTTGCCATTCCGTCAGCGGCTGGATGCACACGAGCAGCTGGGTGTCAGCTCGAAGACGCTCGACTGATTTGAATGCGTTTGCGTGTGTGTGTGTGTGTGTGTTTCTTCCTCTTTCTTTTCTGGATTTGCATGTTTAATAAGAGCTCTTGTAGGAATGGTGTCAGTAGGTCTGTAGCTCAAACAGTCAACAGCCCGGTGTGTTTGGAAAGGTGGAATCATCAGGAACGGTTTGACCGGCGGGATTCGGGAATGCCTTGCCGACTTCCACTCAAGCTGGTGAACGTGGATGTAAAGTTATCAAGGAGTCAAGATGCTGTAGACGCACTTTAGGAACAGCCCCAGTATGGGGAACAGCATCCAGAAGAAGAAGAAGAAGAAGAGCGGGTCGACCGAAGAGGGTTCTCCGTCGGTGACCCCGAGTCCCAAGCGGCAAAAAGCTGCAAGCTTTCGTCTGCCGGGACGTGTGGACAGACAGACTCCAGGTAGGAGGACAGCAGAAAGAAAGAAGAAAGGTGTTAGTATTTAAAAAACAGCTTTAAAAAAATGAGATGAGAGTGAAGTCATCTTATGTAGTTTGTCGTGTCCGTTGGTGTTTGTGTGGTCATATGAAGACCATCTGTAAGCTCTTTTTGGTGACTTTATCCCCATGCTGACTCTATCTTAGTCAGCTTCAAGCATTCCTGCTTATTGCACAGGCGTACAAAAGAATGTGTGTGTTAGCAAAAGTGGATTTTTTTCCTTTCCTCCTCATTCCTTGTTTTTTGGTCCACTGGTTTGGACTTCTTGCTGACAAATAACTAGTGGAGCATTTTGCAGACCGAGTCCGACCACATCCTCTTCCTTCCTGGTGCTAACACAGTCTGCTGGACTCAATCTCAGTGCAAATAGTGGAAATCTCTTTTTCCCCTGACTGTGTGGAATGCCGTACCTGCTATGGAAAACTGATCCTTGTCTCTGTTAATTGTTCCCAAAGCGACAAAAAAAGAAAAAAAAAACACCACCTGACGAACTGGTTCAACACAATCGCACATTGACAGGCATGCAAAGATTTTGAGATAATGCTCGGTGGATGTGAATTGTTTTTGCACTCAGGTTCTGCTGACGTAACCAGTTTCTCAGAAGTAGATTTCCATTTCTCACTACTCACTTTGAAGGCAGTGGACATTGTTTTATTTAGGGCTGTCGGGGTTTTTACTGCATCCTTCAAAAAGCACACCTAACGATAGAAATGCTGTTGTCCTCTCAGCACGTGCTGCATCAAAATCACAGTGGATTGTAATATTTGGAGTATTTGGAGTGTTGCCGTATTCCAGAGGCTGCTATTATGACGAGTCCTTGAGAAACTTTAGAGGTTATTTAATTGAGGTTTCACTGAACAAAAAGCAAATGTCTAACAGTTTGTTCTGATTTCAGCTGACTTAACCTTACACACTTTCCCCACTGTGAGTGAACCCTGACCATGCAAAGTCACCACCTATCAGCAAGACTGTAAAACTCAAGAGCATTCCACGGTTAAGATTACTACCTGGACATATGGATCTACCGAATTCCCACTCCGCTAGCTGATAATATTTTTGGCAATTTGCATGAACTCTTGCTGCCCTTGATGCCCACAGCCGATATGGATTTAAATGACTGGCTCATATTGGAATTGAAAGGGCAACAATCAAACGGCTGAAGAACGTCCAAAACTCAACAGGCGCGTCACTGCAAACCAAAGCCTGAATTTTAACACCTTTTAAAAGGTCAAAGTGTAACAAATTAGTGAGAATTTATGTAAAATGTGCAAAATGTCCATTAGCTGGAAAGGTACCCAAACCAGTTGATTGTAGAAAGACAATGAATCAGCTACTCTCCACGCAAACCTACTATGGACATCACCAGGCAAAACACGTGTACGCTTCTTTCTGCAAGTCAGACAACGTGTCCTTGGGCCCAGAAACACATTAACAATGTCCCCCAGAGAGGTTAATGTCTGTGGATATGTATGTGATTATCACCTCTTGTTCCACTGTGTTCACTTCCTCTTTCACTTACGGTTCACACAGAAACATGTGGAGTGAATGCATTCCCCTCATTCCATCCTTATGCGTGAGCAACCATTCAAGACACAGACTCACAGTTTCCCCAAACATGGAAAAGCATGGGGGGAAAAAAAATTAACTTCCTACTTTTGATCTGAGGTTGGCAGCCATTTGGAAACTCCAAGTTCCAAGAATAAAGCATAAGGAAGTGTAGCTTTCTCAATTTTGTTGGTAATGAAAACTGAAGGACCGCATAGCGTCTCAGATTAACTCGAACATTTATTTCCTTGAATGTTACTTCCCATCTTCAAGCAACTGGACTGACACCTTTTTGTAACCACACAATGCAGCTGTTTCAAATCAATTTCCCATCCACTCTGCACAAGGTCCCTTAGACGTCACTCTTTTTCTCTTTGCAAACAAGCTGTCTAATAAAACGGCACTACTGCGATGCTGAATTATCACTGGCTATCCTTGAAATACCATCCCTTCTCTGGCTTTTCTCTCCTTTCCCACTCCCCTCCTCCCGCCTCGCTCAGTGACGCCATCTCCTTGACCTTCGATCGCTGCCTAACGGGCTTATCTCCCAGCGTTTGAAAGGTGAGATATTTGGATGCGAGCGCACCAAGACTTGGGCTCATTCAAAAGGAAGCGAAAAGCTGTTGACAGAATTAGGGAGGGAGGATGGAAACAAGAGCAGAGATTACAACGGCGAGGGAAGACGAGAAAATAATGCGTATAGTCTTATGTCTAATTCGGGAATAAAGCCGCCTGTTGACGTCCCCGCCATTTTAATTTCAGCTGCCTTGTACGGAAGGGGTGATATCCCACATTTCATTTTCCTTGCTGGGGAAAGCTCGCCTGAGCCTTTTGATATCTGCGAGCGTGGCTAAGACGCTCTGCACTCCCTTCGTGGTCCTCCCTTTGAAGATCCCATTCAATGTGTGTCACTGTCAAAGTCAGGGACTCCCCACAGAACAGCTTAGGCAACACGCAGTAAAATAAGGAGGGGATGACTTTTCATCTCTTCTTGTCTTGTCCTCCCACCCCTTCCACGATCTTATCTTCCAACACTAGTAAGCTGTGTTGAGCTCATGCTCCTCATTTAACTCTTATGGACTTGGATCCACAGAAGCATCTCAGTCAGTAGTCTTCCCTACTGACCATCATTGCTTTGTGTGTTTTTGACATTTTGACTAATGTACAATTTTGGTTGGTATTCTGTTCTCAATGTCACATCAGGTGACTCCACTGGATGGCATATACCAGATTTATATTCTCTAATGGATGTTAGTCGTGTGTCTTTAGATGTGCATCGTCAGGTAATGTACAATATATAACTATCGATGTCATTCAGACGCACCAACAGGTGGTTATAACAATAATTTGATGCAGTGGCTGAAAGACGGAGGCATAACAATGGAGCCAAATCCTCCGGCTGCCTTTGCATTGCAAAGTTGTTCAGCATAGGTCATGGCTGAGTTGAGAGAGCACAGGCGGGGCAAGCCCATTGTCCAGCGAGTCGTCAGTAGAGAATAATGAAACTTTTACAGAAATGCCTCAAATATAATTTTGCAGATGTTTTGCTGTAGTCAATTTTGTAGATTTAAATGTAAAATTATTCTCATTCAACCAAAAAAGTATTTATCATCAGAAATGAGAGAAATTGCACAACATTGTAAACGGAGTACCACATTTTAAAAAATATGTGTATTTCTGTTTGTATTGACATCTTATTTCAAAATGGTGAGTGGAAAAATCATTGATAACTTTCTTAATCAATGAAAATCTATTTGTTGGAATTACAGCAGTAACACGCTTTGCATAGTTGCTCACCATCTGTCTGCTTGTCAGTGAAAAATAATTCCCTGCAGTGTAGAATAATAAAGCATCTCAGGAGACATGGTTTTGTAGGAGAGTTGTAGCTTAGGTGCAATGTTTAGATTTAGGATGTAGGTGTGAAAGTAGCATTCCTGTGAGTTTCTGGACTTAAAGTTTCCCAGCAGAACTTTACCTGTATGCATCACATAACCTTTGTTTTCAAAACTCTGGACTGAAATAATTGTAGACATGCATTGACACAGCTGTCGATTGATCACATGAAGGGTTTTGCTGACATTTAGACCCTGAACTCATTTCTTAATCAGTGTTTTCTTCCTGCTTCAGTGGATAGATATATTTAGTGCCATGCTGCATATATAAAAATTGCAATAAAGTGACTACAGCTTCATAATTGCTGCCAATTTGTTTATTTTCCACTTAAACTGTGCAGATCATTTGCAATTATAATAAGGGGGGAAAAAATCCTTGAAATGATTTATTATTATCATAATCTCAATCCTCTTTTCACTCTAACCTAGCATGTTAGCTTGGGATTAAACCCACTGTTATTTACCAGTTTTTACATACAATCTAGTTTTTCCATTTGCCGTTTGGACCATGACAATCAGCAAAAAAAAATTGTGAGAATTCATTGTGAAAATATGGAATAACATGTACCATGGTTTCTAAGGTGGACTCGGAGTGCAACCAGCAGCATCAACTAGCTTGACGCAGCTTGGAAACATGACAGTAGTTTTCCTCTTGTGAAGGTGCAGACATTTAATATCTGTTGAATCAGAGTTATGTCCCAAGGAAATAAAAATGTTTTGTTATAAGTGACTAACATCAGCTTAAAGCTCTTGTCTGTTTAGCTGTTAGCAGAGTATCTGCTAGCTGTTAGCTCGGTAGCTGTTAGCCTTCCACTGCTCTGACTTCTACAAAATCACTGACGTGTCATATTTACAGTAATCAGAAAACGAAACTACTAAAAATTTCACAGGACCTAGCTTCCAAAAAAAAAAAAATAAATAACGCGAAGATAACTTTTATGTTTGCTGCAATTTTGATAAGCGTTTCTACGCAGGTTTATTTTTCAGGAACGGGAATATTTCTTCCTGCTTTTCTGGAAGAATCCAGACGAGCGGTGACAGCTCACTTTTATCTCTGGACTCCATGCTGCTGCTCAGATTGTAAACATGTTACAGTGGAGTGAGCTCACTCCTCTGAACAGAATAACTAAGGATTGCTGTGAAATAGGCCTCAGCCTCTGGCTTCCTGTATTACCTTATAATTTAATTTGAATGCCAATCCATGCGTTGAAACACTTTGAAAAAGCCCCATGCAGTCAGTGGTCATCACTCTGGCTTTGAAGTTAAACAGAATTTGATGCAGTTTGGCTTTTATACGCTTCATCCTCTTCAGCTGCATTAACTGCCTTTTATTACGTTACATTGTCGAGTGAGTGATTTAGCATGTCCTGTCCGGCTTATGTAAGAAAAGCACAACATAAAGTATACAAGTAACTTTTTAAATGTGGAAACCCTGAAAGATTCATAACTACATAAATCTGTTCTGTTATGGAAAATAAGGACTCAAAACTGGACTAAAGGTTTCCTGTTTTCTGTTTTGTAAATATGATGAAACATTTTTTCCCGGAAAGACGAGTGCTAAAAATAAAAGACTTAAATAATTCTACAACAAACATGACAACTTAAGTTCATGTAGATGTCTTTGTATTTATTGAAATCAATAAATAGACTATTCTGTCAAATATTGCTACTGGATAAAAATGTAGCAAAACCTCCAATTATCTTATATTTTTCATTACAAGCCTCTGTGAACAGACATATAAATGACTGAAGATAAAAGTTATGTAACGTTTATAGCATGTTTCATTTCTGATTTAAAGTATTTCATTTCCTTCCGTATATAAACTCCGTTAACTGTTTGGGACCTAAAGTTTCATGCCGTTTGCCACAAAATCCAGAGCAAATATTTTTCATATAATTTTCCTGGTGCCAAGAAACCTTGGGCTTGAAACATATTGTAAGGTTTTGACTTTTTTAATCTTGTTTGTTGTTTGCCTCCATTTGGAGGCTGATTTACTCCAACGTCGCCTTTTCACACGGATTTACAGCCTTGGGCCGACCGATTCTGTCGAAATCCCTCAGATTTGTTTGCCGTGCGCGTTGGGGTTTCAGGGGGCGAAGAGGAGGAAGCATTTGTTTCCAGCAGCGTTAATGAAGCCTCGCAGTTTGGCGCTTCTGTTGGCCACTCAGTTCAACACGGGCTATCTTGTTCCGCTGTCTCTCGCAGTCAGACACATGCGTATTGTCGCCGTCTCCACCGCTACGGCGACACTTGCATGTGTTGCAATGTGAAAATATTTTGAACAGACTCAGTCTGTTCAGGTCTAATGTGTCTGGCGTGATTCAGACGACACAACATGTCAGGCTCATCACTTCCACCCCACAGCAGATGGTTTGGGTCTGGAGTTTAAACTTGGCCTCTTCATTTCTCCTGAATATGCTCACATTTTTCTGTATGCAGTTCTCATGTTTAGATTTCCTCTGGTTTGTCAGCAAAAAAAATAAAAAAAAATAGCAAACAAAAAAATTGTATATAAGTGTGATTTTTGCAGACACCCTCTTAGCTGAGCTGTTTATTTAATCGATGAAAAATTACCAAAGAATTGACTTGATTGATTTTTTTTTTTATAGAGAAAACTGGGTTCATAAGCTGACATTTCTTTCATTCAAGAATAAGATTTTGACTTTGAGTCATTATTGCAATTTAGAAAAAGGTTAAGGAGGCTGGGAACATGAGGAGCTGCAGCCATGAACACATTTCCCTGAATGTGAAATGAAAATATTTCAGAGGATTTATCATACCAAAAGATTTGTTTGTTTTTCCATTTAGAGAAACAAGAGTTCGGGTACATTATTTTAACTGTTTATAAAGCAGTTGAATGTTGTTTTTTTTAAGATGTCCTAAAACCAGAAGTGGAATCATTATTATTATCTAAATCTTTCAGCCTAAGAAGATATATCTTTTCTTCAGAGCAGATGAACAACATTTCGCGGATTAGGTCAGACGGTTTAACAACCTCGGTTTCCCAGCTTGAGCTGCACTAGTCGTGTTTGCAACAAAGTGAGAGTAGTGTGGGATTAGCAACAGTGTGTCTAGATTTAAAGGTCATCACTGGAAAATGTTGGACTTTCCCACTAAGAAGCTGAAGCTTTGAACATGAGAGAATATCGTTTAAAACGAAGGTTGTGGGTAATGTTTGTTTTCCTTAAAGAAAAGAGATGAGCTACAACAAAACGTTCGATTTGACCTTGGAGTTTACAGGCACATAGTAGGGATTTTGTAACTATTAGACAAAACTAAGTATTTGTGAATTTTTTTGCTAATAGGCTTATTATTTAGTTCACTGTATGCATATTAAAGCATGTTCTCACTACAGGAGCTTTTTCCAGGTATCAGTCAATTTATTAATTAATAACATTACAGTTTTCTGACATCATTTGAAATATTTTAGCAAAGCTCATACTCATAATTTAACTGTAATACAATTTAAATAATTAACATTGGTTTATGGTTGACTGTGGCTGAAGTTTCAATTGTTGGCTTTTTGCTAATAAGCCATCTGTTAGGTTTTGAAAATGAGCTATTGTAGTTTTTGCAACAACAACAACAACAACAAAAACTTTGTTACTGTGTTGGCATGCTTAAAATTTATGTTACTTTTTAGTAATATGCTCACCATTTCTATTTTTAAGCTACAATATTTTTCAATTTTTATTAAAAAGATAACTATTTTTGTTCATTTAAAAAAGGATAAAAAACTAAATATTTTCTCTTATGCTAACTATTTATTTTGGGTTTCCTTAATATGCTAAACATCTGGTTTCTGATGCTATTCCAAATATATATGCAGGTTTTTGCTAACATGCTATCCTTATCTGTTACTTTTTGCTAACATGCTAACATTTTCTTGGTGCTAATACTTGGTGCTAATATGCTAATGTTTTCAGTTGCTCTTTGGTAATATGCTAACTTTTTCTGTTGGTTCCTTTTGGTATGCTAACTTTCCGTTAGTTTTTGCTACTATGCTAACTGCTTGCATCGGTTTTTACTAACCTAATCCCGTTCCTAGCGATAGATAAATATTGCTGTTTCCTCTTTTGAAGTACATTTAAAATAGCTTTGACTTCTAGCCAAATATAATCGTAGGACTATGGACACTGATGCATTTGAGAAGATGAACTATTTCCACATGAGGAATCAGACTTATTCGTGGAAAAGATGTTGCGTCATCTCAAATAATCTGAGGAGCGTTATACTCCATGATTTCTGCTGAGAATTGAGTTTTGTCAAAATCTGCATCGATTGGCTTCAGTTCCTGTGTCACCAGTGGACAATCTGCTGTCTGTCTTCTGTCAGGGTGGGGTTTTCTGGACAATATTGCGTCACTAATATTCTCTAATTTTCCGAGGGTCACCCTGCGGACTCCTGCGCTCACTCCCACGCACCACTTAGCAACCAAGCAGATTTATTATCTTGTTTTTGGGTCTGTGGACGGCCGCCTCGAACACAGGCTGAACTGTGCCTCTGCTCTGACTCATCGTCGTGTGTAACTATGTTTGCAGAGCTTTCAGTTTTGCTCTCAAAAAGCTTTTTAGTTGAAATGACTAAAAGCGATAAGAGCCCCTCGCGTTTCCCTGGAAAAATCCCCACAATTCTCTTATCCGCCAGAGAGAGACAGAAGATGGCGAGGAGAGCCAGAGAGGGATAATTAAAAAAAAAAAGAGTGACACTATTTTTATGCGCAGCTGGAGCTAAGTTTAGCTCCGCGGCTTGGCACCCTCAAAGGGGGAACCTGAGGTGCAAACAGTCACCTCTGTTTGGGATTCAGATTGATTCGGGTCAGGATGAAAGACTCCAAATTATTTACTTCTTCTGCTTAGAAGCAGCTCTGCATGAAACAAAGATAGCTAAATTTATTTACACTTAATTTAGGTCTCAGTAACAGAAATTCTTTTAATACTCCTGAAGGTGCATTACAACTAGCTTCACCATTTAGTTTTATTGCATCCCTAAAACTAGATCTGTTTATGAGTCGTAATAATGATTTCAGAAAGAGATTCTGGTCGTTTCCTCCCCACCGAGAAAAACTCGGACATTCCAACAAAATGAGGTTTGTCGCCACAGAATCCAAGCTGGACTTGTCCATAAAAAGTGCCGATTGATTTTTACGAGGATTTTATTTGATTGGCCAACGCAAAGCAGCACATAACTGGAGTGAAAAGGAGTCATGGTTTGCAAAATATTTAGAAATAAAAAGTCAGAAAAGCCTCTCTTTTATCTAGTTGAGCAAATTCCAGGGAAACCAAATGCTAAAAGAGGTCGATGTGTAATTTAATCTCCGTCTTTAAAGACCTGCAGAGGTTTTTTAGAAAACAGTCTTGAACAAACAGCTTAATGTTTAAAACTGTTGTTATATTCCAAGTTTTTAACGTCTCCAGAAGCTCTGCTCATTTTGTCACGTAAAAACGGAGACGGTACGGCGCATTAGGAAACCCATCCAGACATGGGTGTCCACTTAAATTGGCAAGGATGACAACTAATGAGAGTTTTAAAAAAAACTCAAGTTTTTGTGCTATGAGGTGTTTTTATAGTGTTTCGCAAAACTCCAATGGAAACACTTTTTTCATGTCACACTTTTCACAAGATCAACAACCGGACGTTACCACTGGCAAAGACGTAGAAGAAGATGACAGGAAGTACCAGTTTTGGGTTTACATTTTTCCTCCTTAGTCCTCTCTGTTCGATTAATTCGTCATTAAGTTTCAGAGTAACTCAACTGTGACCTTATTTTACTCTGAAGCTGCCAGAACGAAGGAAGACGGGGTTAAAATGTGACCAACAATAAACACACACACCTACACACACGGGTGTTATTACTCCGTTCATGGCTGCACCCCTGATTTGTATTCAGTGGCTGTTGCGGAGCTGAGTTATGAGGTCTCTTGCTCCGAGAGGTTTAATATTAACCAAAGAGAAGGAGAGCTAAACTCAGCGCTCCTCTCCTCTCCAGGTAGAACGCAGTGATGAAAACGCTGCCTGTAAAAAGAAGAGAGAGTGCGCCCCGAAAGAACTCTGAGTTGTTAGATTGAGCCAATTCATCACCGAGTTAACAGCCAAAGATGAAGAATAAAACACACAAAACTTGCGCTAAGGGACCACAGAGAGGCCGAGGAGCGGAATCAAAACAAGGTGAGGAAGGTAAAGGGAACCTGGAGGACGGCGCATAAATCACAGCCGACACCGACTGTTGCTACGCGCAAACCACCTGAAGCTCTTGTTTCCACTGGGTGGGGCGCAGAGAGTGTGAGGAGGAAAGATTTGAAATCAATAGTACCGAATAGAAACGAGGCTCGGATCAACGAGTCAGA
This sequence comes from Poecilia latipinna, assembly GCF_001443285.1. NCBI lineage: Eukaryota > Metazoa > Chordata > Actinopteri > Cyprinodontiformes > Poeciliidae > Poecilia > Poecilia latipinna. The sequence continues at coordinate 77,156 of NW_015114000.1, read as the reverse complement.
TTGTTTGACTGTCAGGTTTTACTCAATTTGAACTGACCAGAGCAGATGCAGGAAGTCGTTTTACGTAGATTTCTATCTGTAATTAGAAGGCAGAGTGATTCGGGGAACTGATCTAGTTTCAGAACAATTATAGTTAAGTTGAAACTTTATGTGAAAGTTTCTTCTTGAGTGTATTCTTTTCCAAATATTTAACACATACATACAATATGCTGCCATCAACAAAGTCCAAACTCGTGGAGGTGATATCCAAAGATGGCGTCTAAAGAACAAGATATTTTAGCTTCATAAATCATGTAAAGGCCTTAAACATTACCTCACAGAAACCTTTGCTTCAGGAATATAATCAGAGCTAAATTATTCAGTCCATGTTTAACTTGACCATACTGTATACGCATTTTCTGGTTTGGTTTAGGTTCAAAGGGTTTATGAGTGCAGTTGGGTGTAATTCTTTCCGGTGTAACGTCTAACAAGAGAAATGCTGTTTAAATCAAACCAATTTTCCATTCACAAAAAGCTAAAACATATGGTTAAAAATAAAAGAAAAGCCTATCTATATGTTATGCTCATTATAGTAGCACAACTGATGCTAAAATCAGTAAAGCAAGCAAATCCTTCAGTGTAAATGGGATCTCTGAAACTGACACCAACTTCAATGTCACTACAGTTAGCCATTTGTGTTGTTCTAACAGCAGTGACGAATCATTTGCATCTTGTCTGTCTGTGCTTCGTCATGCTAGCCAAAATGCTACAAATAGTGTCTGACTGTTGTCAGTAAGTCCAAACCTTTGAATTTAAAAACTGCTTCATTTCTTCAGCATAAGACATGCAGATGTTCAAGTTTACAATAGTTTGAACTAAAACAGGAACTAAGTAGCACTTAGCCACGTTGAGGAGATGTAGCATTGTTAAATTATACTGCAATACACAAACATATCAAGCATTTTCAACAAAACCAGTTAGATACAACGAGAACTAAAACAGGACAGACGTCTGTGTCTCCAGGTTATGGAGAAGGTCGTTTAAAAATGTCCCAGGAAACCACGTCCTTTTAGCATTCTGCTACAAGTTCAGAGTTTTAACCAATGCCTGGTTTTCCTAACTCTTTAGGGACATTTTGTGCAGAGAACAAGGGGACCCAACGGGACCAATGTGTCCTCCTCTAAAAACTGGTGGCCTCTGTGAAACACAAGGCGTCCATGTTGGAATCCATCATAGTCCGAATCCGATGAGAACTGAAATGGTGTCAATGCGTCCACCGATCCCGCAAAACATTCCAGTCTACGAACACGTTTGTTGACGATTTTTAAGCTCTTGGTCATTAGATTGTACCACTGGTCTTAGACTGACCTCGAACCTGATTGGGCCTCCATGAAGCGAGAGCGCTCTGACTGATAGCTTGATACTGTCAATCACAAACACAAATCACAAACCCCTTTTTAGTCCACCCTTTCTTTGTCTCGGGGGCAGCAAACAGGAGGGTGAGTCGAGGACATGACATGAACTAACACACCCCGTGTGGTCAAGAATTACATTTTCCAGAGCTGTGTGTGTGTGTGTGTGTGTGTGTGTGTGTGTGTGTGTGCGCGCGCGCGCGTGCTAACGTCAGCCCTCTGGGACTCGTATTTCGCATTTGGCAGCTCTCTGTTCATCATCAATACAAACTGGTCATGTGAATCCACAGCAAACAGCCTCATCAAATGTCCTGCTGCTTTTGCAGTCTCATACCGGCGGTTCAAGCGAGGCCCGAGCTGATTTAGCACTCCGTAGTGGCGCGTGAAACTACGACGCCTCGTCGAAGGAGAGGTGGACCGCGGTTTGTGTTTTAACTGGAGCCAGAAAGACAAGGTGTTTTCTGCTCTGAAACTCATTTTCTAGAGTTTAATAGAAAAAAAAAACAAACAAAAGTTCGGCTGTTTACTGTTAATTAATTATTAATGCTGTCGCTTTTTAAAGACTTGGCCTATTTATTGTTTTCTCAGTTGCCATGCCAACTGTTTCGACGTACTGCAGTCGCGGGGATCGCGGCGACTTCTATTCTCGATTGTTTAGTTCGGCCCATAAAAACTCAGAGTTACTTATGTGGCTTTCACGTGGCGTTTCCTAGAAATGAGAGTGAAATGAACCCTCCTGATGCCGTTCGCTTCAGGAAAAAAAGAAATAAATAACACACTGACGCAATCACTCCTTTTGATATGGGCTCTGCTTATTTAACACTTTACTTGAACCACATAATTGCGTTGGAAACGGGGCTGCTTCGCTGTGTTAAAACTGTTAATTAAAGAGTCAGTCTTTTCAGAGTTTGGTCTACGTAATGAGAGATACAAAGACTTGGGCAAAAGTGCAATAAGTGCTTGTTGTGGTCAAAAGATATGACATATACTAGAGTGAGAGCAGTGAAAAATAATTGAAAATCTGCACTGAGTTTGTCATTCGGGCCTCATGGACTGTTGAGAAAGACCCCGAGGTTCAGGACCTTCTTGCTGTAACTCTTTCTGCAAAACGTGCAAAGAAGTGGCGTAAATTTAGCTTCTTATCAGCTGACGGAAATACCTGGAGATGGAAATCAATAAAGTAGAGACCCCGAGTCTGATGCTTGTCATTTTCTTTAAGCGTTTCTGTAATTAAGCGTTCATGGGGTTTTAAGCTTGTGCATTTTAGGTGTTTGAACTGTAATTGTCCTCCTAACTGCGCCATCGGCCAACCAAACAAATGATTTACAGCTTTTCCTTTTGTTCCTGCTTTACACTGAAGATTGAAAATAACTTCCACACCTGGCTGATTTAACAGTGGCGGGAAGGTGTGAGCATCCAAATCTGGCCAATAGGGAGCCTCGCTCTGCGGCGACGTGGTCTTGGTGGCTTGTGCGAGGGAATGGTGGGTTTTGTGCAGTGAATCAAAGGCATGCATGCGGCTCCCCTCTCTCTGCCCTCTTCCCCCAGGAGCAGATGGCGTCTCAGTTGGCCCTCTTATGAATATTGATACAAAGGGTAAACAACAGGGGGGGTAACCACGGTCGGACCAGAAATCCTGCCCAAAAAACTGCCTCAAAAAGCAACAGAGTGGGGAAGAGGATTTGTTTTTGCCAAAAAAAAGAAAAAAAAGAAGAGAGAATCAAATCAGGTGTGAAGGAGTGTGAGCGTAAGGAGGAAGAGGACTGGTGAAGCTAGTGACGGAGTTAATCCTCTGGCAAAGCTCTGAGGCTCAGGATCCACCTAGAGACCAAAAACCCCCCCAGCTTTCATTCGGGGTCTGCCGGTCCATCGCCGGACCCCGGGGCCAGGAGGGAAGCTTTGCATCCCCAACACGTCCCAACGCCTGGAGTCTGGAGAACGGACCAAGATCCTGTCTTCCAGCTGGTGCCGGCCAGCTGTATTCCCCCCCCGCTGTGACTCTTATCCAATCAGAGAGCAAGTGGATCAAAAGGGTCTCTCCTCCAGCCCAGAAACATTCCTGAGAATTAGCCTTTGTTTTGTAGAAGATCTGAGTCTGTGCAGCATCTACCCTTCAACATCAGACCTGCCCGTAGTCTGGAGATTCAAACCACTTCTTGATGCTCATTTTAATGCTTTGGCATTTAAACAAGCCTCATGTTATAATCTACATGTCCTGTTTAAGTCGATTTATGGATGCTGTACAGCATTTTGGTGAAGTTAATAGCTGCTTTCTAAATAAAGTTGACATTTTGAATCACTTCCTTGCAATAGGATTTAAACTCCTTGAACTTTTTCCCACTTTGTCAACATTAGAATCACAAACTTCAGCGTGTTGTGTCAGGATCATAGTCAAAGGAAAACTGTAAAAGTTTTTTTAATTTTTTATTGCAGATAAAAAGTTGAAAGGTGTGGTACGGATGTGTCTTCTGATCCTCTGACTCAATATTTTTTGTTAGAGCTTCAGCTTTTTTAGGGATACCAGATCTTTGACTAGGCCAGGCGCCAGCAAACAAGTCTAGGATTATTCTGCATCCAGCTCATCGAATCTCCCACTAGCTCGCCTGCCGCAGCATAATGCTGCCACTACCATGTTTTACTGTGGGGATGTGCGCGTGTTAGTCCTTTATTACACATAGCATTATGGCATTTTACAAGTTCAATTTGGGACTCATTTGACCTCTGATGCCTTTAGAGAAATGCTGGTTTGTCTCATTTGTCAGGTTAAAAGCAGCTAGAGAACATTTTCTCTAGGTAAAAGAATTTTGACAATTTAAGCAGGTACTAAACATTTTTTTTTATTAAGTCCACATTTCTGTTTTGAGAAATAGATTGAGGTAACATTCGAATTTCAAATGCCATGTTTTCATTAACTGTGGGTGGGAAATATAGGCTATAAAACATCCATCTGTGTGTCATAAATCCATTTAATGTGTTTCACTTGGTGATAAAGTTCCTAATATAACTGTGCTTTTCTATAATATTCTCCTTGATTGAACGCGTCACAATGTGCGACTTTGTGTTGGTCTGTCGCATAAAATCTTGACGTAAACCAGTAAAGTTCGCGGTTCCAGTGCGACCAGAAAAGTGAAAAAGTTAAAAGGAGTTGCGATTCATTTTGTCAGGGAACATTAGCAGCCGTACAGAAGCTCATCCCCAGACGGCGCCGTTACAGATGGGGAACCGAGGCTGTGGCGGCTATTTATAGCTCAAACTGGACCTCTGTCGGCGATGCGGCTCCGCTCAGGGTTAGACAGGAGGAAGGAAGGATGTCAGACCGGCAGGAACTAAATGAGAGGAGAGAGAGGGATGGAGAAGAGGAGAAAACACTGTATTATAGTTAAGAGTTGTTCGGCTCTTCACTGTGAGGACACAACCTCTGCCCAAAAAGGAAGCCCCTGTAGCCCCTTGCATAATGAGACAGAGTCAGACAGATGCACTTCGCTGAAGGCCTCCGTCAGGAGCAAACAGGACGGCATGTCTCTTAATTACAGGACTTACGGTGGGATAAATCTAGATCACGCAACACTCTGAAAGTTAAGACATAACACACAAAATGCAACATATTTTTGTACTTCTATGCTCTAAAATGTGTTCAAATCCATTCGTATGGGATGAGTTAAACTGAGAGATGGAGAGTCTTGGCATACACACAACCCCACACGTGTGTGTCTAGATAGGGAAAAGTGGGGGCGGCTGAATCCCTAAAGCCAAAGTTTGACAGTCGTTTTAAGCGAGAGGGGATGGAGAGGAATGGGGCGGCGGGGAAGGGCTGTCACTTGACAATAGAGAGGAGAGAGAGAGGGAGGCAAAGGGAACCATCAGAGAGGGGAGGGGCGCAGGGTATCAGACCCAGAGGATAAGGCAGCTGGGACGGGCAGCTTTGGCTGGGAGCTGATCTCATTGTGCACTTGTCTCTCTCAAGACACTCTGCACGAGTCGCTACGGTGAACAGGAGCCAAGCTGCAGTCTGCACTTCTGTCTCATTTTCTAGAATCTGAACGGGCCAGAGCATCTCCACCCTGGAACCGAATTGAACTTAAAAACTTCCCACACTCACTAGATTTCCCGCCACGTTTGGATTCAAGGATTCTGAGCGTGCCATGGCGCTGGTGTAGGCAGGCATGGTGGTCTACTTGAGGAAGAGCATCCACTCTCTGCTGTCGGTCTTCAAGAAGAAGGGTGAGTGCCGGGTCGGATGACTTGTGGAGTTGGAGATGTTGTGGGGATCTGAAGACGGTCGGAGTTAGCCGGCGACCATCTTAACCCCGAGGCTAGCGGTGGGGGTCTTCTTTAATGAGATAAAGGAGCTTTACTGACTTTTTCATTGATCATCTTAATCAACCAAAATAATCCCTCAACCGTCTGCAGGAGTCTGGCAGAATCTATGATGAGCGTCTTATTACAATTATTATTATTATTATTATTATTATTACTACTCATTATTAACCCTAAAATGACTGCAGTTGTTTTATTTTCTACTAACCTACATGACCAAGTCCGAGATTTCCCACCTCCTTACACGGATGGTTTGGATGGTTCTGGTGAATGTGAGAGTGTGTGCACACACGCACACACTCTCGCATGCAGAGTGAATGCACGCATGCACGGTGTTACCTAATCAGGTACGACTGAGGGGCAGTGTTGAAAGTGACAAAGGAGGGAAAGAGGACACCTCACGTTGAGCCTTGTTTAGCTCAGCTTTTAGCCACTTAGCTTCCTCTCAATCTCGCAACTTGAGACGCATTTAAGCGCTTTGCTGTTGCATTTATGTATGGAAACAGATCCCCAAACAGAGGACAAACTGCAACACACACACATATACCGACTTTGTGAAAAAATACTTAGTGGGGAAAAGTCTCAAAATATATAAATATTTATAAGAAAATTAGTAGTAGAACGCGATAGCATCGCTAACCTGAGATATTTGTTTAAATTTATCCTTTACTTCAGCGAATCAAGGCGTCTTCAAACATGTAATTAGTGACCCACAACATCTTGAGTCGTTTAAGTTTTGGTTCTCAGAATGAGAAAAACAAGAGAACATGGAATTCAAGTGACGCAGAGGTATGTTGGTCTTCACAAGTCAAAAACTGGTTTCTCACCTAAAATTGACCATATTTGCAGTGAGTACAACTCAAAATTTGGGACAGTGGCAATCGAGAATGAAGGAGGAGTCATATTTATCTTCTCAAATCAGAGGAGGATGTAGGACAGAAAAAAAAATACTTGAAACGCAACAAAAACAAAATCATTTTTCTCGTCTATTTTTCTATTTCTACACTTCAAATAAAATGTTTAAATTTTTTTCTGCTTTTTTAACGTAAAAATTCTTGTGCCATCATATTCATGCATCAATGTAATTTTGTAGTTACGTTGTTGGACGCTGGTTAATTCATCTCTTTCGTGTTTTTGGTGGTTTTGTTCCCGACTCTCACGTATGAAACAGAACAGAACCATCCTCTACTGATCCGTTTTACAACAGCAGACGATTTAAAATTATTTTCTAGGCACTTTTCTTAGTGTGTTGATCTGCTTATAGAAAAATTTTATTTTATTTTGATTATGGCTCATAATTCATTATTATTGCACAGTACTGTAAATGAACAGCCTTGGGACTTTATTACTATTTTTAGGACTGTGTTCTCACTAATTTTGCTTACAGATTGCCAACAATCAGTATCTTTTTTTCTCTTCTGTGTGTTTGACATTATTAGAAAACTTTCAGAACCTGTAAATAACTCAAAACGCCCCCATTGAGACTTGTTCCTGGTTTTGTCGTGACCACTCCCATATTTATTAATAATGCAGTGGCAGATGCCTAGAAAGGACTAAATGGTAACATGTAGCTACAAAATGGCAACAATATGTTCTATATGTGCAATGAGATACTGGACATAAGTCAATTATGTTCTATAGTCACTAACGCTGCCATTATGGGCCAGTCCTGTAATTATGTTGACGCCTTGTGTGCTCACCTACATGGGTTCTTCAAATATATTTTGACTTATTTATGAGTTTTGTTTCAACCAACCTGCTGAGAGACAAGTTTATGAAAATTACTCTTGGGTTAGATTTGTTAATTAATGCACAATGTCCCTCTTCTAAGTACATAAATCTGATATTTTGACAACATATATAAAGTCGGACTAATTTCTACATAATGTTCTGTATATTTTGGTACAAAATGGCAAATGAAGCCAGAGCGGGCCCAAAGAGCAACCTCCTACAAACCCAACAACCCAAAACCACGTTTCTATTCTTCTTGCCATCCTGCAAATCCAAACGCTGTTGGTCAAGTTAAAACTATCTGGGTTGGTACAAAAACTGGCCACATTCTCCATCAGGTCGACAAAGTCAAGCAAGTTCGGCTTTGGTTTCGTCTGCGTTGTGTTTGCCGGTGCTGCAGGAAGAACTCAATCCATTTCCCACACACAGGAGGTCCCGCCGCGGCGGGTCGCGTAGCGTCTTAACAGGCGGACGGGCCAGATTATCTTATCCCGCGGGGACTAGCAGCGAAGCATTAAGACGCAGCAGGGGATTAGCCAGGTCGTGGCTGTTCAGCTAAAAGCCTTGGCCACGTTGGGACATCTGTCCTCCGAATTCCTGAGCGTCAAAGTTGTGAGTAAACAAGCAGGTGGAGTTCAGGATCGAGTGCGAGGAAGATAAAACGTGTGAGCCCACAAACACCTGGTGGCTGCGTGGTCAGGTCTGTAGACAAGGTGGTAACTTGAAAACAAATCTATAACGGTTTAAATGATGATTTTGTGTGATTTTGACTAAAAGGTGAGACAGAAGTGGTAGTTAATGCTAGGGGTGGGCGATACGGACATGACGTTTTATCGCGATATTTTATGGTGCTATCCGTGATAAAGAAAAAAGTGATGATTTTTTGGGGGGTGACTGTGCAGCTGCGACCACATGGCGAAGCAGCAATCAGAGCCCCACAAACACAAATACTGCTTTAAAAAAACTTTCCCCATTTGAAATGGTCACCTTTAGGTAGAGATGCAAATCTTTCTGCTTCTAGTGATCCGATTCAATTCCGATTTCTAGGGTCACGATTCGATTCAGAAACGATTTTTAAATGAGATGCAACTTTTTCTATTTAAACGGTCTAAAGATTCTGTTTCACTGATGTGGCAAACAGTGTGAACAAATAACATTTATTTAAAACGATTCTATAAAATTCCATACTGTATCGATTTTCATCAGCACGACTGATATACCACTCATTTATTGCTACACCCTTTTTAGAATCTAACATTTTCTCTTTTTTCCCCCCTTCAAGCAGCTGGCCCGAAGGGGAATGAAGACCAGAAGCGGCTGACGGTTCACTACACGGCCTCCCAGCACTACCAGGAGAATGTGTTCATCGAGGCCAGCAGGCCTCAGTTCCTGGAGGACTTACACACCGAAGCTCAGGAGGGGCTCAAGATACTACAACAGGAAGGTATGACACTCAAAGGCATCATTAATAAAACTACGGATGTGAAACATGTAATAAAATCAGCAGTTTTGAGACTCACTTCTGTTGTTGATTTGTTTCGCACAGAGGACAAGAATGGAGTAAACTTTGCGGACGATGAAAGCATCATCGTAAGTCGCTGAATAGCTTTGTAGATAATACCGCATTCTCTTCCTGGAGGTTATTAGAATTCCTTCTAACTTATAAATGTATACGTGTGTGTGTGTGTTTTTTTTACCCCTCCAGTCTACAGATACCCTCTGCCCGGAGCAGGAAATCAGCTCCAAGGACAGAGGAGGCTCTCTGGGGTCGAGACCCAACGTTAATGATACCACAGCAGCTTCTGCTGCGTTGAATCGGCCTGGGATTACTCACCAAGGTAAACACAGTGTGCGTGTGCGTGTGTGTGTGTGTGTGTGTGTGGGTGTGTGTGTGTGTGTGTGTGTGTTGGCGCTTCGAGAAGGAACCGTCAATATTTTCTGCATGTTAAAGTTACAGGAGCTAATTATGTCAGCAGTGGAGCGAGTCTGAGTTTATTCCTGAGGTCACTGCTTTAACAAGAGTCATAGCCGGGTACTTACTAAAGATGCATGACTCATTCCTCACTGCTCGGTGCCTCTGCAGTTATGGTTTGAAGCACTTGATACACTCATATGTAGAGATAAGGAGGGCTTTTTTTTTTGGAGGTTTCTCTTAGAAGTTTTAAGCATGTGAGACAACTCAGCTACATATCACAGCTGGAAGGCTGAGTCTGCCTGTCAGTACTACTGAGAGTAAGAGAGGCAGAGGCTGGATGTGCCCACGCAGTGAGAGCGGTTGGTATTCTGATCATATATGATACTGATCGTACAGATCAAGGTTTTTTTTCTTAACCTCAAGGAAAGAATTTACTCGATGTGCCTTGTTGAGTTTTTAGTGAAAATAACAATATGGTTTCTGTGGAAAATATAAATCATCAGAGACGGTGCCTTGTAAGTATTTAAGTATTGTTAAAACTTTTTGTCATTTTGATACTAGCTTTATCATCTACGTAGGAAAAACAGCAAACACTAAGAGGTTTGCCGAATGAGACCAAAATTAAACAGACACTGCACGCCACTGAAACACAACATTTCCACTATCAGTATCATTCTGTCGCATTCACAATTTGGTCAGCATTTTTTCATCACATTCAACTGAATTTCACCCAGACATCAGTGGACAGCTCAGAAGCCCTTTATGAGTATTTCGAAAACCTAAAGTATTCACTTGGTCAACAACTTTTTATGTTTTTCCTAAAATGCTTGTATGATTTTCCAAATTTGTTTTTTTTATTGCTCAGTTTTAGTACCGCTGATTGTTTTATTTACAGTGTCATCTGGTTAAGAATGTTATTATTCAGAACTGTGGCCTGAAGAATAAATTACTTTAACATTTATCAGTTTTTTAGTGCTTTAACAAAAGTGTTATGTTAGCATGCTGAACCAAGATGGTAAACTTGCAAGTGTACACACACAGATTTTCTCAAATAATTTTCTTTTGGAAGGGTAAGCTGCTAAATATTACCTCAACTCTAACCGGATTTGTGGTCTATCTTGGTGAGTAAAACGCTTTCATCTTTCCATCAGGCTCCACATTCAAGCCTTTGAATCCAGTGAAAAGATTCGATAGGAGCAGAAAGAGGAACAGGAGGACCACCATCATGGGCATTCCCAACCAGGTCCAGAAAGAACTTGGTACGTTCCCATCCATATTCCTTATGAAACTGAAAAGTGTTTAGTGTGACTTTATGAGTAATGTGGCTCACATTGTTTACAGCTCTGAACAGAAGTTCCACCTTTCAGCCGCTTGTTTCGACTCAGCTCCCTAACCATGAAAATCACAATGGTGACAGCCAGTCGAGTGTTGTTATCATTCCTACAGTGGACGGAGGGACTCCGTTAGCGAAAAAAGAGGGAGCAAGGGTACACCTTTCAGAACTGGAGGTCAGAGGATCCAAAGATTGAGTTCGAAATCAAGACATCCGTTTCTGTTTTTTTCCACCTTAACATGGTCTTCTGTTGATGCTGGAGCAGGTCTTTAGGGACGAGCAGGTGGCGAGGAAGCACCTTAAGGGAGGGTATCAAGATGAGCAGGCCCATCTCTGTTCTACAGTCAGACCCAAGTCCCTTGCATTTCCTGGCATGACAACATCCTTTTCACTCTCTCCATCAATGTTGCACTTCCTTCAAGAGCCTCAGGTAACAATACCATCAGGGTTTGAGTTGAGGATTTACACACGTTTCATCTTCTAACATGAGACACTGCAATTCCTCAATGTAATGTTTGAGCAATCATTTTATTAGGATGTAAAGCACTTGCTTCTGATCCCTTGTAGGGTCCGGTGATGTCCATCTCTCCTCAGGCCACTTACTTGTCTACGATCATCCCTAATGCTGTTCTACCGGCTTCAGTTGAAGTAATTGAGATTGACCGGAGCAGCAGTCGAACTCGAGGCAGCAGCGTCAATCATGGCAACGGTGCTTGCGCTGTCAGCAAAAGCAGCCTGACATCTGAGGAATCAGCAGTTAGTCCTTTGTTGTCGAGAAGATCAGACGGTGACGGTTCCCAAACAAACAGCTCTAACTATGACTCTGCACTAATGCCCCGGTCAGCCTCAGGTTCAAACTGGAGTGAGTCTCAATCCTCTAAGACTATTATTTCAGACTCCTCGGTTTCATCTTCTAATAGAGGGGGGTTTAACGTACAAGAAAGCCAGACACAGGAGTCTAGTAGCGGCCAAGATCTCACAAGTTTTTGTAGCCCAGTTAATGCAAATAACGGCCTGAACAAAACAGAAGTAAACACAACAGAAGCGGAGTCTGGACACGGAGCAACACAGTCACTGACTGCTGGCGATCAAGCAAAGAACAAACGGAACTGCATACATAGTCTTTCGGTTACCAAGACCAAACAGCCTCCAGCACCTCCACGAAGAACTAACTCTCTGCATGGCAAAAAGGTCAAAAGTGAGACCATGACTGTGGTGGAGCTGGAAGATCCTAGAAACTCAGGAGAAGTAAAAAGTTCATCAGAAAATACAGTAGCAAAGGATGAAGTTAAATTGGTTGCTACTAATGCCAATTTGAGCCCAGAACCTTTGTCAAACTCTACTGGGCCAAGCTCAACAAACTCCTCCTCCACACTTCTAACCCCTTTGCAGGACTCCCCTAACCAGGCTGAAGAAGCGACAGCGTCACAACAAGAATCCGACCCTTCCTCTCCACAGAAAACAGCACCAGATGGAGGGAAATTCGAACGGACATTGTCTCCTTCCAGTGGCTATTCTAGCCAGAGTGGAACTCCAACACTTTCCCCGAAAGAAATCTCCCCAAATTCTCCAGACAAACTGAAAAAGAAACCCATCAAACCAGAGAGATCCGCATCCCGTGCCTCATCCTCAGCAGCTTCTCCCTCTTCCTCACTCACCTCCCTGTCATCAGGTACATCTGAGCCTGCAAATGCCGACGTTACCACATGCAGCACAACTCTGTCTCCGCAGGATTCCTCGCCAACAAATGAAGTTACCCCGAGTCGCAAGCTCTCATCTTTAAGAGCAGACGTACAAGAGCTGTTTAACATCCCTACTCCTCCTAAAGTCAAAGCCCCTCGCCCACCGCCTCCGGAGACATGGGCCCACAGCAGACGGACTGTTGAGCTCCTCTGTGGAGCTCCTAATGTCATCAAAACTCCACTGAAAGGAAAACAAGTAGAAACCCAAAGAGAGCCCAGAAAAGACAGTGAAGTTACAGTCGAAAACCAGACAACTCAGGAGAATCCTGTTTTGGAAATATCTGTACATACAGAAAACACTGTGATAAAAGATCCTGAAGGTGGCAAAAGTGAATTAAACAGTAGAGAATCTTCAGATAAAGAACAAATGCATAAAAATGAGGAGGACACGGATTTTAACAGCAGGGCAGAGAGTAAAATCAATGTTGTAAAGAAGCCAGAAAGTCAAGAGACAACTCCAAAGAAACAGCCACCTCCTGTCATGAAGAAACCAACAAAAATACTGTTCAGGGATGAAATGGGGCATCCATTAGAGACACAAGAAAGGAAACTGAGCTCCACTGCTGCAAAAGAAGCTCACTTGTCTGTTGAGGAACATACAACGCCATCTCAAAGTGCTGCAACAGTTCCAGCCGATAAGAGCAACATGGAAAAGAGCGAAGTTCAGCCTATGCAGACACTTACAGTCGAGGTCCCCAAAATGAGTAAGCTCTCACCACCACCTACGCCTCCTCCAGCTTACCAGCCTACACCTCCTCCGATAAGGAAACCTGCTGCTTCGTTAGTGTCTCCAATGCCACGTGAGTCTGAGAAGGAACATGACGTGTCACATGTTGTCGATTCCTGTTGGCCACCTCCGCCTCCTCCATTAGAAGGGGAACCCATCTTTGATGGAGGAGATGAGGTAGATTTCCCTCTACCTCCTCCACCATCCATAAGAGATGATGTAACGGAGATGACAGAACCAACCCCAGTCGCTTCAGTTTCACCCCCAGCTGACAACAAATCCTCTGAAGTTGAACAGATTTCAAAAGCTGACACTACTCTTGAGACTTCTTCCCAAGATACTTCATGCGCTATCGACACAGTTCCACTCTTGCCTCCTTCACCACCTATTGCCAGAGTAGAGAGCCCAATGCCGGTCCAGGAAGTGTCTCCTTCCAGCAGTTATCTTAAGCGAAACTCTCTGAAACTTGAAGATCAGTCGCCCTCTACTCTTCCAGTAAGTCCTGAGCTTTCAGCTCCAACTTCAGTGCCAAAAGCACCTCCTCCACCAATGGAAAATGTAACCCCTGGAGTTAATTTCAGAAGGCAACCCAGTGGCACATACAGAGACGCCAGGAACAAGGAGCTACTTTCTCGCCACAAAAGTGCACCAATTCCTAAAGAGGACGCAAACATACCACTCGTAACCCCCTCGCTGCTGCAGATGGTTCGCCTTAGAACGGTCAGCATGACTGAAGATCAGGTGCAACCTCCATCTGAAGACGCAGCACATGAGGCAACTCCAGCTCAGGAAAATTGTTCCATCGCAGGCCAAGGACCTCAAGACATTCCTCCAAAGCCCATTCGGAAGTCTTTGTCAGTAAAATCTCCTCCTCAAACCGTAAAATCGTCCACTGTGACAATGGGTTCTCCTTCCCTGCGTCTGCAGGAGGCCATCCGAATGAAAACTGCAGCCATGTCTTCCAGACACTGTCTTCCCCACAGACTGGGTGTGAAATCCCCTACTTACAGCTCCATTGGTGAACAAGGGGGGCACTCTCTAAAATCACTTGAAGCATGCGATATTCTTAAATCCCCAGCATCTACAGCTAGCTTTATCTTCTCTAGAAGCACAAAAAAGGTGGTCATCGAGCCTGTAGCTGCCGCCTCCTCAGAGGCTCAGGCAAGTCTGAAGCAAAGCTTAGCAGCAGAGCTCAGGCAGGTCTCCGACCAATCAAAGGCTGGTGTTCTCTCAAACGGCAGAGTCAAGACTGACAGAATTCCTCCGCCGATAGCCAAGAAGCCAACTCCTGGAAGTACAAGTCCCTTGCTGAACTCCCATAGCTGTTCAGCAAAGATGGAGCTCAGGGTTGAGGGAAGCAAAGATCCTGGAACTGCACAACCTGTGGCGCCACCTACAACAAGTAAGTGGATTGACTTTGTCATTGTCTTTGGCACCTTTCGGATCATTCTTTGAATCTACAATCCGCTCTTTAGGCCTGGCAACCAATAGAGTGGTTCCAGCATGGACAGGGGAGGGTTGAAGTGAATTTTACTAGCTTACTCCTCTGATCCATCTCAGGAGGTTGTCAAAGACCCATAACTGCTATGAGCTGTCTGGAGTACATCAGAATTGAGGCAAGATACGATAAAATGCAAACACAGCAGCCAAGTTTTGGGATACAGACAGAGCTGAGTAACCAACTGACTCTTCAGAAATAATCCTAAATTAATCAGCATGAACTGACAAAATTCTTATACATCTTACATTATGCATATTGCCGAGGTGAATCTCACGGAGATGTACCACACCCCTTTGGTTCTGTAATCCCAGAACCGTGGTTTCTCTAAAAGCAAACAAAACACACTGTGTGGCGTGACTGACCAACTGATTGCACGGTGAAGATCTTAAAGCGACTTTAGTGAAAGTTACAAGCACTTGCATGTTGCTGCTGAGTCTGTAACCTTGTGGACACCTGAGTCAGTGCTTGCATTAATCCTTGAACTACCAAAGCATTCTTATCATGAGAAAGCACAATGCTAATTCTTGCAACATCTTGATTTTGAGCAGCAATGCAGTTTTAAGCTTACTTTAAAGAGGAATGCTGCATGCTCAACATACCCGCAGGCCAGAAACTTCACTAACAAGCTCCATTGTGGTCTGTGCGCATACAGTACAGATGCTGCTGGCTCGCCTGCAGCTTACTTCTCGTCAAGCACATGCTTTAATCAGCCACAACCTGAAGCTCATGATCATGTTTCAATAATTCAATAAGATTGGGATGGAATATTCATTAGGTGTGTTCCGGTAACTGTATTACCCTAATGGCGCATATCCTCCTCTCATCTCCTGCCTACAGCTACAAGAGTGACGGCGGACACGATTGAAACGTTGTTTTGAACGAGTGATCTGTGACCAGACTCGCAGGAGGAACGAAACAAGACGGCAAGCAAGTGAAAGGATGACTCACAACATTTATTGACATTACTAAGAGACAATAAACTCAGTCTTCTTGTTGTGTTTTATCCAAAAGCCTTAGCCTGTAATGGGCTTCCTACATATTTATGCAAAAAAAAAAAAAAAAAAAAAAAAAAAAAACTTTTAAAAACCCCCACCTTTTAAAAAAAATTTTTTTTA
>NW_015114000.1:49047-58194 GCF_001443285.1 Poecilia latipinna | reverse complement strand
AAAAAGCCTTACCCCTTAAAGGGCTCCCTCAAAATTGTAAAAAAAAAAAAAAAAAAAAAAAAAAAAAAAAGATCATGTTAAAACCCTCAACTTCTAAAGAAAGCTTTATTCTAAAGTATTTTTCTACATAATCTAATCTAAGGACCCCTCAGGGTGGAGTGATGCACATAACATGAAATGTCTCAGTTTGGTTTGTGTAAGATCGCCTCCCAGAGGTTGAACGAGGTAGTGCATCCTCAGAAGAAAAGTTGGAGAAAGGGGTTTATTGTACATTTTAACCCCATGCTGCAGTAAAAAGCAATGCGTAGTAATGATTCTCACTGGGACTGACAGAGTCTCCAACCAAGGACAGGATGAAACATTGTCTCCTTGGTTATGCTTGTACAGAAATTACTCAACTTAGTTTTAGTCCTGCTTTTCACTGTGTGTAAAAGTATTAAAGAAAAAAGGGAAGACGAATTAATCCTATGGGATGTTTTGTTGGTTAGGACAAAATTACTTTTGTAAATCTACAATGATAATTTGTTAACATGCAAAAAAAATCTTTAAATACAGTATCTGCCAACAGGTCACTCAAGTGTTTCCTCTACAGTAATGCAGCATGCAAAACGGGGGCGAGGAGGAGCACGGGTCAGATTATTGAAGAAATGTTAACATCAAAGACAACCCAACTAAATACAAAATGGAGTTTTAAGAAAGGGAATCTTTAATAAAGGATAATAAAGGCCCTATGTGAAAAAGTAATTGCCCCGTAAACCAAATCAGTAGTTTTGAGACCCTTGGCAGCAACAAATGCGATCTAGTATTTGTGATAACTCAGTGAGTGAAGAAGTTTTGGCCCACTTTTCACTGCAAAATGGTTCTAATCCGTGCGTATTGGAGGCTTTCCGAGTATGATTCACCTGTTTAAGGTTTAAGGTCATGCCTCAGCTTCTCAATTGGATTCAAATCTTGGTCTTGCCACTCCAAAGTCTTTCCTTTGGTTCCACAGAGATTCAGTAGAGGACTATCCTGCTTGTGTTGGATCCTTATCCTCTATATATTCCCCATCAGAATTTTCTGGGAGAGAGTAAATTTGTAGTTCCATCAATTATGGCAAAAATAAATAAATAATTTGGGATCCTATAGCAGTAAACTAGCCCCAGGCCGTCACTCTACCACCATCTGTCTTTATGATCTTTGTCTGAGCAGTCCACAGAACGTTTTCCTGGACGTCTTGGGGATCATTAACAAATTTTGGTAGATATAAGACGGGCCTTTGGAGGTTTTTCGGTCAGCATTAGGTTTTGGTCCCATCAATGCATTTTTATGCCCTGTCAATTATATTTGACTCTTGAACACTGACCTTCACTGAAGCAAGTGAGGCATGCAGGGATTTAGATGTTCTGAGTTATATTTTGACTTCACTTGTCAAAATAATGGTTCTCACTGTGGTTCACTGAAATAACCAAATCCTTAGAGAGATCTCTGTAACCCTCTTTCAGACTGATGTCAGGAAATTTATTTTCATTGAGGCATGATTTCTTACTTTTTAAGACCTTTTAGCATTTTTTTAAATTATTATTTTTTTTTACTTTGGTTGTCTTTGTTGATGTATTTCCAATTAGCTTAAACATGTAAGCATGACAAACAAAAATCTAAAACAAAGGAATTTGGTAAAGGTGCAAATACTTTTTTTTTTTTTTTTTTACAATACTGTATAAAGCAGCAAAACAACTAGACTTCTTTTTCCACTAGGAGCATTGGAAATCACCTTTTCCTACCAAATATTAAATAAAAACCACTTTTGAAGCAACAAATCTGGTGACTTGCCTTGGGAAATTGATACACTGGAGCTGGTTCGGTATTTTTATTAAAAGATTTTGTTCCTAAAACTTTGACTTAAGCTTTTGGAATGGAGAATTAAGCTCATCACTGTTTGCACAAAAACCCTTCTTCCCCAGTGGAATCATATAAAGTCAATTCTTGACTCTTTGTAAAGGGTGTTTAAAAAAAAATCTCCATTTTGGTGATTATAAAGAATCATGTACAGTTATTACTTCTATTAATAAATTCTACTTGTGTCAAATGTTTCTTTTGTTCATTGTTTCAAAAATACACTGATGTGTGGAAGTGAAATGAATCGGATGCTTTTACGTGAAGGCATACATCACTATCTGGACGTTTTCTCCATCAAACTGCTATGACGACAGGTAAATATGCTTTAGTCTTGGGTTTCTGCAGATTTCACCCTCTCAAATATAAGACTTTTAAGACCATTATGAATGTAATTTAAGATGCATCTCTCCACAGTTTCATCCAGTCAACTGGTGATAAATTTCCACCTGCCCAAGAAAAAGCTTGCTAGATGGTAGCAAGGGTACGTTAGCAGCTAGCTAGCGGTAGCCTCGAGTCACAGAAGGCGACAAAGATGTCTGAGGGTGACTCAAGCTTTTGTCAGACAGAAAAGTACCGCCAGGAAAAAAATACAGAATTATGTGAGATTAAACAGTCCTGTCAAGACAAAAGTTCAAACCTCTGATATTAAAAACCAACTTACTTTTTTAAATGAATTTAAGACATTTTAAGGCCTTAATTTTGGCTACATCAATTTAAACCTTTACATTTGCTTTAAGGATGAACGGATATCCTCCGGTCTTTAGCCTTGTCTGGTATCTAAAGTTGTTTACTTGATCAAAGTAAACATATATTTGATATATGTGTAAGATATATTTGGAGACTCCAGTCAATTTGTGTCCTAATAAGTGCATCTCTGAAGATAAGACTAAAAGACTGTTTAATTCAGCAGAGTCTTTGGCAGGAGAACTCAAATCTGGGCCTCGACACTCGGTGTTCTGCAACTTTAAGATCCGTCCCTGGTTCAACACACCTCAATCACGTAGTTGAATTACTTCTCCAATATTCTGCTGATGACCTGATTATAAGACTTGGGTGTGGTGAAGCGGAGCCCTTGAGGCCTGGATTTGAGGATCTCTAGTTTATGGGTTAACATCAACAAGCTGAGACTTTTAATCAGCCACATTAAAACAGTTATTGCCAGCAGATCTCTGATTCTGCCAGTGTTTATTTCATTTTACAGATGATGCATTAATCAGACAATCAGATAATCAGACATGGATTTCTGTGTACAACCGTCTTCCATCTAGAGGCATATGGATTTTACATACATGAGGTGTATAGAAAGTTTGAAAGGATCCCTTTTAATCAGATTTGGCAGACTGACCTCTGTCTTGACACTTTTAACCCAGAAAAATACCAAAACGTTGAGTTCCCCTTCAAAAACCTGAGATATCATTACTTAGATCTAGAAAGGAGCAAACTGATCACTGTCCCATACCTCCACTCAGTCAAATATTTGTTGTACAAATACATTAAGTGTGTAAGTAACAAACTTTGATTAATTAGTTAGTCATAGCAAATGACTTCATACTTTGTCCTCAGTCAAGATAAAGCAGTTGGTCTATTTAGCCAGAAATACCCCTTCACCCTTCCAAAGACATCCAGATGAAGCTTCGTGGTGTTGCCATGGAGATTTGTGGAGCAGCTTTGACGATCGACGGGAGTCCATGTGAGTATTTAGCTGATGTTGCCTCCTTTTAGCGTCTTACACGTGATCTGTCCCAGTTTGGTCAGCAGCTTCCTGTCTTTCCACTGAGCCACACACTCGTCTGAGATCTTCAGGTCCGCCTGTAGGACGACACGCCACGTTAATCAGTGTGTTATGGGACGGGGACAATGTGTCCGAACGTTGACTCAGTAACGGGGCTCGAACGTACCTGCAGTTTCTCCCACACCTTCTTCTTTGGGTTCAATTTTTCATCCGCTTTCCCCGACTCGTAGCCCTCCACAAAGACCCGTTCCCCTGGCGAAGAACCCTCTGGAGGGTCGAGAGGCTCCACCCTCCTGGGCTCGCCTTCTCTGGAGACAGAGAAACCACAGGGTTGTGTTTATCATGAATCTATTTATCAGCCTTTCAAACTGATGTGAAATTCATTATGTTTTTACTCAGCACACGGCACATAATTCTCCTGGTGGCATTTAGTCCGCAAAATGCTGACAGAACTTGGTTTTCCAACAATAACTGAATCCATTTTATGGGAATGGTGTCTTCTGTTGAGTATTAATCCATGTGTACATAATAGCAATACAATACTTTGGTTCATTTGTAGGCGCAGAATTCAAAACAATCAAAATCTGAAAAAACTAAAACTCCTACTGTAACTATAAAAACTGGCAAGCTCACTATAAAGACTAACTAAAACAAACTGAATTGGACAAAAAGTCACAAAAGAAAAAAAAAAAACTAAAAAAAAAAAAACCCAGAACTACTATAACCCTGGTCCTGCTGGCGTTTTTAGGCTGCCCCGTCAGGTTTAGTCGACTTGCTTACATGGAGGCGCACAGCAGCATGGCTTGAGACTCGATCCCTCGCATCTTCTGCGGCTTCAGGTTGCACAGCACCAACACGGCTCTGTCCTGCAGGTCCTCCTGGGAAACGTAGGCCACCAGCCCGCTCACCACAGTCCTGGGCTCCGGCTCCCCGACGTCGATCTTCTCCAGGTACAGCGAGTCGGCGTCCGGATGCTGCGGGTTCCGCGCGTTACAACATCACAGCTACAGCCGAGGCTCGTTTAGCGGCATGCGTCGACGGTCCAAGTCACTAACCTTCTCCACGCTGACGATTTTCCCCACCCTGATGTCCAGTCTGGAGGGCGCCAGCTCGTCATCGTCCCCTCCGCCGCCTCCGGCCGTCTTAGCGCCTTTTCCTCCTGCTTCTGTTAACCAACCGGATAAAAGAAGGTTTTAGGGTGAAGCGTCCAGGCTTCGTGTGGGACTGTTTTTGTCGCGGTTTAAACGCTGACTTGTCTTGGACGGATCGGGATAAGCAGCGTTGGTGAGCTTGCGGAGCTCTGGAGACTGAAACTTCTTCCTGATTGGCTCCAGGAGCTGATTCAGGGCGACTTCCACCGAGGCCTTCAAGTCTCCGGGATGGATCATCTGACAATGAGGAAAGCGTTAACTGGGGTTCGTACATTTTACCCACAGGGACTTTCAAGGCAAGTTTTCAAACTTTGTGAATAAAAACAGGACAAATGAACTAAATAAGTTTCAATTCACCGTTATATGACAAGTTTTTTTAAATTTAGACTTTAAAAAAAACCTGTTTGAACGCTGCTTACTATCTAATGGGACCAGATAAATGTAGCTGTACCTCTCCTCTAAAGTCGTCCTCCACCTCTTTAAAGTCCGTGTAAACTTTGTCTCCGCCCCATTTTGGATCCCGCTTGATGGAGAACTCTGAAACACACCGGTGCCGCAAATCAAGTCAAGCTGTGAAGACGACGTTCACAACAACAATGAAAGAAAAACAACTGAAATTAATCAGCTTTCTAACCTCCTTGTAGAGGAAAGAGGACGTATTTAACAAAAGAGAGAACGCCGTTGTTGTCGGTGTTTCCCGGCTCGCAGAAAGCCTTCTTCAGCTTCTTCTTCACGTCTTCTTTGGAGTCCAGCAGGTCGATCTTTGACTCCTAAGCGCATGCGTTGAATATTAGCATAAAAGACTGGCAGAAAATGTTTCAACAGAGTGTTTGGACACAGCCTTACTTCCTCTGAGGAGCTCATTTTAGCCCCCGTCAGTCCTGGAACCATTGGGTTCATCAGATGTGATCGTTTAGCGTAACCAAGAGAGGGAAGGTACTGAGGAGAAAAAAAGGGACAAAATTGGAGCTTATTTGGACGTATTCTAACATCTTGTATAAATTAATTCCATCATAGCTGAGCTGAGTTTTACCTTCTCGGCCAGAGTGAAGATCTTCCTCTGGTCAACTCCTCCGAACTGGGCGTCAACTTTCAGGTACTCCTCGTCTAAAGCCTGAGAAAATTGTCAACAGTTTAACTAAATACTCAAAGACACTAATACTCAGATATTGGTACCGATACCAATATACCACTGAATACATTTATTTTAATTGTTTTCTCTGCTGAGAAAAAAAAAATCATCCCCACGGCATGATGCTGCTGGGGGCTGAATTTTTGAGAACCAAGCGTTAATTTGTTTAAGGATGCACCGATTTACTTTTTTCACTTTCACTTCACTACCAATATCTGAGGTTTGGTATCGGCCAATACCACCAACACAATACAGAGAAACGGTGCTGAGTTGACTTTTTTCTTTTTTTTTTTTTTTAACACAGGCATAAATGTACAGAATTACAAATTTATTTAATAATTCTGCACCAGTACAGCACACTTAAATACACCAATAGCTTCACACATTTGGTCAAACGTATTAACAACAAAAAAAACAACAACTTTAATTTGTTCAATCAGTGCAATTAGAAGTATAACAGACAATGCAAAATAAGTAATAACAAAACTGAAACTGTGAAAAACAACAGGTTGACTACCTTGGTCAAATATTTATTCAAACCTTTCAAATGGTTCAGAAAGTGCAACTAGGAATTCTAAATATAATGTTAAATAAATGATAAAGCACTCAGAGTGCAAAGAATACAACTAGATTGAATGGATCTGCCCTTATGGATCGTCACTGATACCTGATCAAAAACTTTTTTTAAATATCGAGACCGATTTAATATCAAATCGGTGCATCTCTAATTTTGTTCACACAAAGTCCAGATGAAACAAACTGAAGTCTGTGGATGAAATACGATTACATGTGAAGAAAACTACTACAAAAATACTCGCGCTTAGTTGTTACCTGTAGTCCGGGATAGAGAAGCCCACTCAGCAGAGGATGCTCCACCTGCTTCACCACTTCAGCTCCAGCCTTCTTGGCGTCGTGCTCGGTCACCATGGAGGACAGGCGGTACACATCCAGGGTGTACTCTCTATCCGACGTCACAGGACAGAAACAAAATTCAGCTACGAGGCTAAGCGCTAGTTTGGGCGGGGGATTGGAGGAAAATGCTACTACTGGGTCAAACTGACCGGCTCAGCTGGAAATCGGTGCCTTTGATGAAGCGCAGCTTCTCCAGAGGGACGCCGATGCTCTCCAGCATGGCCTTGATCACCTGCTCGTAGTACTTCACCCGGAGCTCCAGCAGCTCCCAGGGAGCCTTCATGTTGTCAAGGTAGGCATGCAAGTCTGCGAACAGGATCGTGACCTGAGGATCGGAAGAGACGGCAAAACGTGAACATGAAAAAAATGTTAGTCGACCGGAATGGAAATTATATTGAGGTCATTTCAATGTGTCATGTGATTAATGGCTTACTGAGCCAGGCTTAACTGGGATTATAATGGCACAAATTGGCAGGTGTTGCAACTGACAGACAAATTTGGTACTTTTGAAGATAATGTCAGATAAAGTGACTGAAGTTAATCCACAAAATAACTGTTATCTTTTACCTCGCTTCATTTATCAGGAGATGTTGTGGGGAAAAAAACAGCCATGTTTTTGATGGTGCAACTAAAACTCCTAATTTCACTTTCAGTTTGTTTCACTGTTGAATAGGCCTGTCGCAGTAAGAAATAAATCAATTAATCGCATGATAAAGTAAGATGAGCTCAATAATTTCCATTTGATTTATCATTTTTCTCTTTTCTCTATTTTTCTTCCAAGAACTGGGTAATAAAAGTCTTCAAACTAGCCCCCTTCTTTTGAAGGATAATTTCTATTAATAGACTTCATAATTCATTTTATTTGTTTATTCGATTTGAATATTTCAAATGTCTTCCACTTCCAGTGTTAAATGTTCTCTAGATTTTAAACTGATCTTTGAGAATGTGCTCTTGCATCATTACAGGGATATTTCTTGAAAATGCTCTCAAAACAATATTATCGTTTATCGTGATAACTTCTGGGACAATTTATCGTCAAGCAAAAGTTTGGACGACTGATGTAAACAAAAACAAAAATAACAAGTAGATAAAGTTAATGCTAAAATTAATGTTAATGTTTTTGTTTGTCCCTACCTCGCAGCCGGCCCTCAGGAAATCTGCTATCTTCGACATCGGGACAAAGTAAGCCACGTGCGGCTTGCCAGTGGTCGCCGTGCCCCAGTAAACCTTCAGCTCCCTCTCCTGGAGAACCTGCTTCACCTTCTCCTCACCGAGGACCTCCTGCAACGCGACCCAAGCAGAGGCATCACGACACCGACTGGCATGAAGGAAGGCTTCCTGTCCAGAGCGACGCATGACGCGGGTTGTTGCTCACCTGCAGGTTCCTGGTGATGAGGTTGAACTTCTCCTCCGGACTGAGCTGACCTGCCATGATGCCGGGCTTTGTGACAAGAAGCTGTCAGTTCATATGGTCAGAGTTATCACTACTGTGTAGTAAAAACTTTATTTTTTTTTTTTTTTTTTTTTAGTAACAGCTTCATGCAGCAGGATTACACTGGGAATGATGACGCACGCCTTAAACAAACCTCGACCCCCTAAATATTCACGAAAGCACTCATTTTTATTCCATATTTCATCTTTATTAGCTTCGCTTAAATAAGCAAGTTCCACTTTCGCATCAAAGACAGGTCGGTTAAATACTGAATGAATGAATTAGGAAGCTAAGACTTCATCTAGTTAGCTACAAAACCATGTGCAGCTAACATTACCGAGTCGGTGGCAAGGAAAATGCTATCTGTTCAGCTAACGTTAGCTTTACTTACGTGTTAGTTTACTTTTAAGATAAAATCCTGACAGCTGACCACTCACCTGTGAACTGGTACTCTTAAAATGAGTTTCGGAGGAGAGAAACAGCCGGCTGAGTGGACCTGACAGCAGGTTGCATCAGCGGCAGCCACGGCTCTGTGATCCACTCCAGGCGAAAGCAATCGAGTGCAGATAGCAGAGAATCAAAATCCGAATAACTTCATTGGCCGAAATTAAATGTAAAAACCAGACATTTTCGACGTCGGTTTTCAAGCGCTCACAGCGTACATGCCTAAAGTATAAATATATAAACATTAGGTTAAATAAAATAGGCATAAAGAAACGATATGTGGATATATTTGCCAAATTTTTTCGTTTGTTTTTTAGAGTAAGAAACAAGTGTTTTAATGTGTTTTAAAGCTTACTTTGGTGATTGTGTTCATCAAAGAGACAGTATGGGACAAGAAACTGCTTCTGTGGCGGCTGTTTTTTTTTTTTTTTTTTTGGAAAATTCCCCGCAAAAGGTTAACCTGATT
>NW_015114000.1:35954-45925 GCF_001443285.1 Poecilia latipinna | reverse complement strand
TCAAAGAGAAAGGAGGGGACAAAAAACTGTTTCTTTGGCGGCTGTTTTTTTTTTTTTTTTTTTGGCAAATATCCCAGCATAGAGTTAACCTGATTGTAAAAGTTTTAACAGTTTGTGATCAGAATGTGTGGGGTCTGCAAATTGTTTGCTGGCCTGAACAAATATTTAACAAACAAACAAAAAACTATTGTTCTGTCTTGTACCTCAAAATTATTACTTTTTATTCAGAACCACCACCCTCTGATCACAAAACCTTGGCTCAGCCTCAACTTAACCACCTGCAACTCAAGACTTAAAAATGAGAAAAATATCTTAAAAATCACAATGAACCAATTACAGAACAAACACTTCATATTTTTGTTGGCTTAGAAAAATCCTTTATACACTTTACGGGTGGCAGCTTAAAGGCAAGACCATTCACTTTCAGATCTTACAATGTATGCTGCTTTCAAAACGGAGGGAAAAAATATTAATTTTAGGGAAATAAACACCTCTTTTAGCTGCACATTATATGTATGTACACATTACAAAGGCAGAAATAAAGAAATGGATAATTAAACACACTTTTGAATGAAAATTACAATGGCATGGCAACTAACAAAACATAAACATAAGTGTAGCACTCACTATAGTATGTTACAAAGTATGAAACAGAACAACCAGCTGTGGTACAGACAGATGGATAGATAGATATTGATGGAAAAAGAAAAATATTTGTAGTCATTTTTTTCCTTATAGTGCATACACTGCACAACAAAGGGTGGGTAGAGGGCATCTAATCTACATTAAATAGAAAGGATAAAAAAACAACAGAATACTCTTTAGGGATGAATCTTTCGGACCACTTTCTCCCCTTCAAGTGATCTTACGCCCTCTAACTGAAGAGCACCCTGGCAGAGAGCCATAACTCTGACCACTAAACTGTAAACACTGCTCTGACAGCAAGCTGTGGTCCAATAGCTTATTCAAAAAATGTACTGCTAGTCTTCTACTTGAAATTAAAACGGAAAGTAAACATGACATAGATATATGGCTCTTTAACTGAAGGTTTTATACTTTAAGCTTATGAACAACATTCTGAACCTGAAATAACTTTCTTACGTTTCTATCTCATAATAAAAAAGTGACCAAGAAAACACCATGGTGCCACTCTTCCGTTCACAGCTAACAAACTCCGCTTTTTGTGAGTAGAAGTCGGTCCACCAGGGTCAGCTGTGCTGTTCAGTCATAAGTCGGGCTCCAATCGGGGAAGCACCGGGAGGATGAGGTTCCCGAACGAGGAGTCCTGGGTGATGAAGAACCCGGAGGAGTGGACGTGAGCGTGCTGCAGGGCGGCCTTCTGCTGGGCGGCGATGTGCTGCTGCTCCGCGCTGTCCCTCGCCTCCTTCAGGCTGCTCCGGCCCGACAGCGGGATGTTGGCTCCGGGACTGTTCATGGACTGGCTCTGCAGCAGCCGCCGCTTCTCCTTGTCCAGCTCCGCCAGGATGGCGACTCGGGTTTTGTTCTGGAAGCCCTGTCCGGGAGGGTTGGCGGCCATTTCGGCTTGATAACAAACCAGCGAATGGAGCTGAATATGATAAAGTTCCCTTTAGGTGTCCTTATTCGGGGTATATGTTTTGGTGGGATACCGTCCGCTTTGTGGGTTAAAATTTATAAATAAATTTTATAGCTTTTTGTTGGTTAATTAGAAGAACAGAAGCGCTTCCGGTTTGAGGGCTGGTTTTCACAATAAAATAAAACGCATCCTCAATATTGTTGAAAAACAGCTTAAAACTATGTCTACATTTACTGTTTGATTAATGTACTTAAGTAAATGCTTATTATATATTTTGTAACATTACAAACATGCCACAGTGTAGTTTGAGATTTTATATCAGATCAATGTAAAATAGAGTATAAGTAGATGGAAACTGATATGATTTTTTTCTATTTGCGATAAACCTCTTAAAAGCTTGGCACGCATTTGTGTTTACCATTTTGAAAAGTGTTAAAGGTTAGCACAGTTTAGCTAGACATCTTTTTTTTATTTACTTTTTGCCAATTTACATCTAGACTCTAACATCAGAACAGTTAAAGACAAGACTTACAGACACATTTTATACCGCGCCAACACTAGGTGGCAGTATGCGCTAGCTTGAAGACTGTCGGTTTGTAACATTGAAACACATCAAGTTCAGCCCTTTAAAGTAGAATTTCAAGGTTTCATTTTAACGTAAACAATTTCTTTTAATCGGATTTCTTAATATTTTATGAATGTTAATCCCAGCTAATTCTAGTTAAAGTTTGATAAAAAAATTAAACCTATTACAGTAAATTATCTCGATTGAAACCTACATTATACAGATTCATCAGTGATATATTAAGCATTTGTTCCGATTAATATTAAAATTTTGCTAGAACATGTGTGCAATGTGAAAAATTGCACATGTAATATACAATGCTTGTGTTCTGTAGAATGTATTTTGCATGAATTGGGGAATAAAAAAAAGTCATTTTCATTCCACTTAATCATCTTTTTTTATTTCCTTCCATCACAGTATTTTTTGTCTTAAATAACTACAGTACAGTGTACAGGAATCCATTCACTTGCAAACAAATATCTATTTACATGTTTACATACAATATTTACATAAAAACAGGAGGCGGAGTCTCCAAGGCTTGTGTGTTCCCAAGGTGGGACTAAAGCTCACACATTTTGTCAACAGCCTCGGTCATGAGACACACGTAAAAACACTACGCACCAACGAGAACAAAACATTTACAGGATGTACAATAACTACAAATTTCAGTGAGTGACGATGGCACGTACAGTATCATTCGGAAGGGATAGAAGAAGAGGTTAATGCATTAAAAAAAAAATCACTATGGCAACTTAGTTGTCACTTCCAAGATGTAACAGTATGTATAACATATGACACTACATATACACATTTCCACATCAGTAGATATGAAACATGTCAGTCTTCTTAAGTTTTTGGGATTTTTTTTCCACTTTTGGAGAACTGAGGTGATCAAAGTGTCCTGGTTATTTTCATATACAATATTTAAAGATTAAAAGGAAAAAAAACAAACAAACTCACTGCTGTCTTCACACTCATTTTTCCAATCAAAACTGTATGTGTTCCCTTTTTTTTCTACATACAGTGTTGTAGAAGAGGTAAGAATAGTAATAAAAAAAAGTCTACACACTCCTGTTATAACAGCAGGAATTTATGATGTAAAGGTGGATTGTTTCAAAATCTTATCCAGTATATTTTGTCTTTTTTTTTTTCTTTTACTGCTGTTTTAACAGGAACGTACAAACTTTTTATTTACTGTAAGATTGTAGTAATGGCAACATCCACCGAAAGATGCACACGTCACATTTAAAAAAATAATAATAAAAAAAAATAATAACTGAACGAAAAGCTTTGCAGCTTCTGTTAGCGCGACTGTACAGACCTTAAATAGGTTTTAAATACTGCAAAGAGGAGGACTGTGAAAATCACACTAATAAATATTTAAACTTATGTGCTAGCTGTCGTCAAGGTTTCGCTCCAGGTTTGAAGAAATTAAAGCATTAAGAAATGACGCGGTCATCAGTAGCTGCTATAAATAAATAATAAAAAAAAAAACAGTTGACTGGAGAAACTGTGCAGTTTTTCTTTTTTGTGCAAACTTGCTGCGTTCACGTGATGCGAACACTTGATTCGTTCTTGTAAACTACGATGATATTCAGTGAGCGATTGGCACTCGTCAGTTTGTGCTTTTTTTTTTGTTGTTATTTTGTCTCTGAAATATGAGTGAAATTCAGGCAAAAGACACAAAAAACAAATTAGCAAAATGGCAGTTTCTTCCGATGTATTCAAGTCTACTGTGACGTCATTTCCAGCGCAGTGCTAAAGGTCGTTACTGTTCAGTGTCGTATGTACAAAAGCACCATTAATGCAAATTTACCCCTCCCACCCTCTTCTTTTTTACATGTCTTTGTGCAATTTCATTTAGAGACCAACCTTTGAAAGGATTCTCACTTTGTACTCAATAGTAGCACGTCGTACAAAAAGGTAAGGCTTGGCGAGGCGTCGAAAGTCACACCACGAAACCATCACTGGTATAAAAAAACCAAAAACGGAGGAGCGGGATGTTTTGGGAAAGGCCTCAGTCAGCGAGGCTCATACGGTTTTGTACTTGGATCCTCAGCAGCAGCAGCAGCAGCAACAACAACAGTGTTGGCCGGACAATGCGGTTCCCGTGCGATCCGACGGACCCCCGGTTGGGGGTTTGGTCTGTTGGTCCCGCCCAGTGCGAAATGCCAGCCGGCCAACAGATTGGTCCGGAAGTTGCTTTCAGAAGATGCGCTAGATCATTTCTGTCACCTCCGAGGAGTCCGACGCCGAATCCGCCTCGTCCCTGCAGCGGGAGGAAAATTGTTTTGTTAAAATATATTGAAATAATGACACAGTTTAGGGATCCACCGATGTGACAATTTGGGCTGACATCGATATCCATCTTTCATTTTTTTAATCCTTCAATACCGTTTTGACACTTTAAAAAAAAAAAAAAAAAAAAACAGATGGCAACACAATTAAAAAAAAAAAAATCTGTTGTTGGTATTTATCGGACCGATACCGATATAAAAAAAAGAAAAGAAAAAAAAAAGCAATATCGGCAGACAACGATGTTGGAGTCGTCGTATGTATTGTTTATTCCTGGAAAAATGTTGTATTATCTTTAGATGAAAAAGAAAACACAGTTTCCATGGCAACTATCCAAGACATCTTACCTGAGCTCTTGTAGGATCTTGCGGTTGCCCTGCCTCCTCTCCTCGGTGATGGGGTATGTGTACAGGATTCCCAGGCCGATGAAGATGAGGACGACGGGGGCGGCCGAAACCAACAGCTTCAAGGTCAGATCCACTTCCTTAGGCTGGGAGCAACCTCTGGTGATGTATCCAGCAAAGCTAAAAACGGATAACAGAGAAACGGTTACGCATCGGAAACAAACCTTCACAGTGAGTCAACTGAGCAGAAAGTTAGCCATCAGTCACTGGGTTTTGGGTGATTTGACTGGATTTAGACGTTTGATTAGAAACCGACACGTCTTCCCTGAAAGGCTGGCAGAGTCGCTATGCTTTCAACATGCCATCGTTTTCCCACTTTAAATTTTCTGGATTTCTTTTTTAAAAACTGTGTGTTTTCTGTACAACACTAACTAACTGATTTCATTCTATTTTTATTGACACAAATCAAGAAACGACAGTGGCTGAAGTGCTTTTTATCTTCAGGGAAGCAAAAGGATATTTTGCTCTTTTTTGCATCTGGACAAATGTTGATGTGTCAAAATTAGAGGTGCACCGATGAATCGGCCGAGAGCAAACTGTAAGCGTAAAAACCTATATATTCTAAAGTAATTCAGATTAAGAGTTTTACTTTTAGAAATTCTCAGATTTTCAATTTTCCACATTTAGACATAATCTAATCATATTCCACTATTTTAGGTCTGCAGAAAAACCGTGGCATTTTAAAAGCATTTCCGTCATGCTGTTTCTAATTAGACTGTTTGGTTCAAGTTAGGGGAAAAAAAAGATGGGGGAAAAAAATGTCTTCAAAGTGACTCCGTATATTTTTATTTGCATTTTGTAAATCCTAAGCCGTGCCTGGTCCAGAGTAGTTTAGAATGTGCAGTTGTTGTCTTTTTGTGTGAGCTCTTACTCTAAACTCAGCGTGGAAATGCCTAGCGAGACGCCAGAGGCAAACTTGGTGAAGAAAACGTAGAAGGAATAAAAGATGGCTTCGTGTCCCGCAGATTCCGGGTTCTGAACCTGGAAATCGTCAACGACGTCAGGCAGCATGGACCTGAGGAGGAGAACAAGAACCGCTTCATAAAAGCTGCCTGCAAAGTGCCTGAATAAAATAAAATAAAATCTAGATGAGGGATTAGCATTGAGTTTTTTTTTTTTTACCAGGGCAGCAGGAAGGCTGCAGCCACCGCCACGCCAGAGGCAAAAGACACGATGTAAGTGACGATGAGGTTTTTCGGTACACACACCACCATGATCATGAAGGGAACAGCAGACTAGGAGGAAGAGGGGAAAAAATAATCACAGGGTTAATAATAATTCCCAAATTTTACTAGCAACATCGGATCTGGAGAGGAAGCGCAGCTTTACCAAGGATCCGACATAAGCTGCCATTTTCTTCCCAAAGCGAGTCAGGAACCACTGCCAGAACGGGATGGCCAGTGTAGCAGAGAGCTGCAGGGAGGAAAAAAGAAGGAAAGAAAACATCATTATATTTGCAAATAAGAGCTCAACATTCCAACTGATGACCTTCAGTTTTGTCCTTGCAGCTCTTTTACCAGAGAAACCCAATATAATAAGACTCCAGCGAAAGCAAATATGAGCTGCTTTCTGACCCAGCTGGACATCTTCATGAGTGAGCAGGAAAAAAAAAAAAAGAAGGTCATTGTGCAGCAGTAGTTTTCCACTATGTTTGTGGCGTTTTATCCGCTTTATCTTCTTCTTCTTCTTCTTCTTCTTCTTCTTCTTCCAGAGTAATCAAAGACACTTATCAGCAAGCAAGATTTTCATCATGTAAATACTGCTGATTCAAGCTAAATGAAAACAAACAAAAAATTAAATAAAATGCTGAAAATCAAAATGGAATCTTCTGGAGAAGAATCCAAAAAGCCCCCAATTATAAATCTCAAATAATTTTACAGTAAAGCCTTTTTTCATTTCTGGCATTTTAAACATGCATATCGTCAGCAAACAAAGTCCTCGCCGTTTTTAGCAAAGCTTAATGATCCGCTGTCTAAGTGTGTTCAGAAATAAAAGTTAAAAAAACTTGGCTAATTACAAAAATAAACTTGCAGTGTACATTTCTCATTTAAGAATATGTCATATCAAAACTCGCATGTAAAAAGTAATTAAAAGAAGTGTTCATCGGCATCAGCTCCATTTGCTGGTGGGTCAAATTTGTAGACAAACCGACCCCAAAGGCCACAAATGGCCCTCTGCCCTCAGTTTGGACACCTCTGCTACAGAAAATGCATTGTGAAACTTTGAATAGAAGATCTCCCTCCAATCTGAAAAACCTTGAACGTTGCAGTGAAGAATTGGCAATAAATTTGAGTTTTGTTTTTTTTAATATCTGGCCATGTCACAACCAGAACGATGTGAATATTTTTTCCCCCCAAGACATGAAGGTCCTGACTCTGTAATCCCGTCGGATTATCCACACATTTTCACTAAAATGACAGATGGTACAGATTAGGACGTCTTGGTGCTGATTATGGAAAATATCATGTGGGGTTTTTTTTTTTTTTTTTTTTTTTTTTTTTTTTTTCCAGAAAAATCGCTTCACTAAATGTAATGTACTTACATTAAAGTGGCTTTGTAATCCTTCCCATAAAGTAAAAGCTTAAGGTAATCTTTTCACCCTCGCTGACCTGGACTCGTTTGGCCCCGCCGCTTGTGATGTCGAATAAAAAGGTCGGGATCCGCCGACTCGATTCTCAGGTTTATATCAGACAGCGGGGAAGAAAGGCGAGAGAAGAATGTGGCTCCCTGACTGTCTGTGGGAACGGCGCGGCATTCAGAGGCGGAGATGCTTTGAGTTACCGAAAGCTCCAGCCAGGAGAAACTGCTTTATGTCCGACCACAGAGCCGGCCTTGTACTGGACTCGATTTATGCCCTCGCCTCGGGCAGGGAGAGCTTTTTGTTCCACTTGTTCCGCGAAAATCGGACCCATCCCGTCTGAAAACGCCACCTGTGCGTGTAAAGGCGTGCGAGCGCTCACCATGATGACCAGCAGGATGTTGTGGAAGTCCTTCCTGAAGCCCAATGTGGCGCTGCAGAAGAGAGCGAAGTTTCCCTCCAGGAGCTAGAAAAAAAAAAAAATTTTTAAAAATCACGTTTTTATAAAAACACACGTCTGTGAAAGCATGTAGCATGATGAGTAAATCCAAATATGCTTGCAATAGAATAATATGAAAAGTTTAAAGCCCTTGTATTAAAATGCCAACAAGTCAATTCATTTGAGAACTTTTTCCTCCTTTAATTTGACTTTTAACCTGCAAAAATCAACTGCAAAACAAAACCAAACCAACTTTTTAACAAGTGAAAATTAAAAAATAATATCTTATGAATAATGTGTCAGATCAATTCTGATTTTTTTTTTTTGTCTGAAAAGTCACTAAATGTAGCGACATGGTTGCCAAGAGCGATTCCAATATTTTACCAATATCCCAAAATTAGGAAACTCAGAGCCATATTGACCGTTTTATAACTGCAAAAAGTACAACTATAACCTCCCATGGTGAAGCATGATGTTGGCAGCATTATGCTTTGGGCTATTGTGATGTTCATTTCCAACATTTCTCTTTCACAAAGAGGAATCAAGTTGCAGCTTGACAGCAACCTGATCCAAATCGATTCACACGTTCGAGCGTGGCGACTTTTATGCTCCTAAACATTCCTAGAACTTCTCCAGCTGTGTTGCACATGATGTGTGCGATGCGACAAGGCAGGAAATGTTCTGAAATGATTTGTTCCCCCTGGGTTTTTCACGTGGATCGGTACGCACCATGAAAGCCAGCGAGGTGAAGAGGAAGCCCATGACCAGCTTGGCGTACGGCCCGTACCCCATCACCATTTTAATGCCTTTAAGGAAAGGCATCGGCTTCGATCTGATCCCCGTAGCCTCTGAAAACGCACAAAGAAACAGCAATTAGTGAAACATTACTAATTAAATCCGATTCCTACATCAGAAATCTCCCTCCCTGAGTCTTCAAAGCTCATCATTTACTGGACAAACCCCGCCTTGTGAGGCTCATTATGCCTCACAAAGCTTTCAGCTCAAACCACAGCTGGCTGCGCGCTTGTTCTCACACGCGAGTCAGCCCAGAGAGTCAGGCCACATCCGTGGCTTCCTATTGGCTAATCAGCTGATGTGACTGAGTGAGAGCTGACTGACGGAGTCGGCGCTCACCATGTTCCCTCACGCCGGAGAACAGGACGATGGCGCACAGGACGTACATGGAGCAGATGACGGCAGACGCAATCATGTACGCGTTCCTCTGCAACATGAGAAGAAGAAATAAGAAAAATATTTGTGGATATTCATCATCTCCGATCCAAATTTCACTTTGACTTCTGTTAAAAGATAAAAATAAAAAAAAAAGTGTAAAGAGTATTTGTTTACCGTGTGCTGCAGGGAATGGTCCGAGTTGTTGTGGCTTGGGAGAATGGAGGAGTTGGAGGAATTGGAGAAGATGGAGGAATTGGAGAAGATGGAGGAATTGAAGGGGAGGCAGGGGGCGTGAGCGTTGCCCACAATCTGACCCTGGATGGCCGTGCTGAGGACGGTGCCCAGAACCTCCACCGTCATCCCTGATGGGACCAGCAGAACACATCAAGTCAGGCCACCACACGGGAAATCTGGGGGGTTTTTTTCCCCCGGGTGCTGAGGTTGGACTTACTGTACGCCGTAGCGGAGTCCCTCTCCTTCTGCTCGGAGGTGATGAACATGGTGAGGGCAGAGTATGGCACATGGAAGCACTGGGATAAAAGAAGATCAAATTTATGTTGATAACTCAAAAAAAAAAGAAGAAAAAAAAAAGTATACTTCAACTTTATTTGAAACTAAATTTCAGACAAAATTTGAGGCGGCGCCTACAATATGAGCTGAGCAAATTATTTACTAGCGTGTTTCGTGTTGCCTTCTAACAACACTAATCACGTCTTGTTAGAACCCTTCAGGGTTTCTGCAGGTTTCATCAGTTCAAATATAAGACTTTTTAAGACCATTAAGAGTAGCTGTGTTTCCATTATAAATGTGCACAAGTCTTCGTCGATGTTACGCTAACGTCGAAAACGCACAATGTCGCAATTGCGGCGTTTCCATCACATACACTCTAAAAAGAAAAAAGTTGAACCAACTTAATTGAATTGCTTCTGTAGGTAACAAGCAATTCAATTAAGTTTATCCAA
>NW_015114000.1:13211-33348 GCF_001443285.1 Poecilia latipinna | reverse complement strand
GAGGCTCTGGTTCAGGTGTGCTTTCCGGCCGGGGTTGTTGAATCACATCAGGGTGCATGGCAGAGCAATGTTTTTCACTTTGGCACTCCTCACAACTGACATTCATATCACAGTCCTTTATTGTGTGTGTAGGAGAACAACAACGAAAACACCGTCTGTGTTCTTTGAGTATGTTTCGTCTTTCTTGAATTGGCTTGATCCGGAAAGCTCTGCATTTTGCTAGTGGATGTGATTTCCTGTGGACTGGGCAGTAACGCATTAGATCCTCCTCTTTCGTACTAGGAAGAGTGGTTGTACTGACCTCTGTTCTGTTTACAGTTAGAGGAGGTTTGTAGCCAGTTTGTTTAAATGATGGTCTCTCACCTCTGTTGAAAGGTTGGTTGCTGCATGTCACAAAACTTGGATCATTTCTCGCTTTTGCCTCCTCTTGGACAAACTTCACAAAATATGAGAAGGGAGGGAATGTTACTTGATATTTTTGTTTGTATTTTGAACCTGTGTGAAGCCATTCATCTTGCAAACTTGGAGGTAGCCTTTCCGCTATGGGCTTAACACACTCTAAAAAGAAAAAAGTTGAACCAACTTAATTGAATTGCTTCTGTAGGTAACAAGCAATTCAATTAAGTTTATCCAACTAAATTTATTAAGTTTAACCAATTCAATATATTATAATCACACAAATCAATTTGTTAAGTCAGTCTTACTCAAATCATTTAGTTTACTTCAAAAATGGTAAATAAACTTAAATAACACTTTTGACCACTGACAGCACATATTCACACATGTATTTAATGCTCAGATTGGTTGGCAACTTGGCATTAAGTACCCAGGGGACACATTAACATACGGCAGGAGGAAGCTGGAATCGAACTGACAACCTTCCGATTACAAGGCAACTGCTCTATCCACAGAGCCACAGTCGCTTACTGGGAATGTGTCCCTGTAAGCTTGAGTCATTGTGTCAGACATGGGACACAAACTGAATTATTTCAAGTAAAGTCAAAGTGAAAAAGGTTATTTAAGGAAAAGATTTGTGTATTTAAATGACAATGTAAAAAGATTATTTAAATTTAGTTTGGAACTTCTTAAAAGTTTGAGTTGACTTTCTGTAGAATTAAGTCAAAGAGAGTTTAAATGTTTATTAGAACAAAATAAATGATTGGAGTAAGAATGACTTAAATTTGTCATGTTAATCCCCCTTATGAATTAATTTATAAAAACTTAGCAAATTGAGTTGGAAGAACTTAGTAAATTGAGTTGGTCAGACTTAGGATACAAAACTGGCGTTGAACTCAATTGTTTTAAGTAAAGTCAAAGTGAAAAGTTCCTTCAGGTTAAAGATTTATAAGTTTTTAGTTGAATGAACACAAAAAAAGTAAGTTGTCATAGCAAAAGCAAAAGAATTAAGTTAAATTAATGTAAATAAGTCCATAAGATGAACTACAGCCCAAAAACACTTTTTAGAGTGTATGGAGCGCAATTAAAATCGCACGTGAAAAAGTCTGCTCACGTGTCAAGTCGTTAAAATAAAAACACGCCGCGGCATCTTCCTCCTACCACTTCCTGTCGTCTTCTTTGTATTTTCCACCAGTAGTAACATCTGGCTGTTAATCAAAGGTGCGAAAAAAGTGATTCAACTTTAATACAACTTCAAAACTGCCTCATGGTAGTCTAAAATGTTTTTAATCAAAAAAAGTTTTGTTTATTTTTTTTTTCAAAACTGGCGCATTTCCATTAAGGAAATGTATTTTCGTACTTCCAATTTGCGCAGTAATATGGTCAATGGAAATCCAGCTAGCAAAATGTAAAACCTGTATTATGACAGAAATTTGCAGAAGAAATTGCATATTTTGCAATGTTCTCTAACCCCGTAGTGACGAGCTTTTTTCACTTAACCATGAGAGAGACACAAAAAGACTTAGCTAGCAAAGTTTTTGTTAGCAGCTAGTTAGCGGTAGCCTCAACCGCCTCAAGTTGATTGAGTCAAGACTCAAACTTTTGCCTGACAGAAAAAAAAAAAAAAAAAGCTTCATAGAATATACAAGAATAACAAATTTTAAGACCTGTCATTAATGCATTTAATGCCAACTTCTTAAAACTGAATTTAAGCCTTTTTAAGGCTTTTCCCTTAGATACACTAAGGGATTGCGCCGACACCCTATCCCTCAAATGACGAGGGTTGAAGCCTGGAAAACATTCCAGACATGAAACGTCAGGAATGTGCAGGTCATTGACTGAACATTTCCTACTCCATTTAGAACAAGAGGAGTGTAGATTGCTCAATTCCTTCCTCTCTCCTTCTAAATCTGCAGCCCAGCCCCTCTCCGTGTTGAGCCACACCCGTTACCTACATCCGCTTTATGGAACAGAAAGCAGGTTGCTCGTCCTGCTCGCTTAGAAATGCCTGACGCCTTACCAAGAAGCAAGTGAACTCAAACACATACGCATAATATGTTCCAAAGTCATTGTACTGAAAGAACAACATGCCCTCCTAATACAATGGAGTGATGACAGATGCTGACAGATACTTTAGTGGCAGTTTGTGTGTATATATATATATATATTTGGGTCAGAGTCTGTAATTCTGACTCTATAAGTAGTGTAGAAAAAGAATAAACAAAGAAATTCAAAACACACAAAGTTTAAAACTCTGATCTGGGTTTGAGACTTACTGTCTGCAGGGTCTGGAAGACGCAGTAGAATAAAATGTACCAGATGACTTTGCCGTGTTCAAAGGGGGGGACGTACCATATGAGGAAATAAGACATTACGGCAAAAGGGGTGGACAGTAAGATCCTGCAGATGGACGAAAAGAGAGAACAACATCAGAGACTGAAGCAGAAAAACATTTATTGATTTCAAACAGACAACAAAAAGTAAGAACGGGAAACTAAGATAGTCACACCAAATGACCTTGAATTTTGCACACTTTAATTGAAAAGGAGCAGGCGGAAGAGAAAAGATCTTATGATTTCCTTTTTGCGCTCATAGTTTAATCACTTCTATAGATCTACCACACACACTGATATATGGAAACTTCTTTATTTTTATTTCCTTCTCTTAAATTATAACTCCACTCTGTCACTAAACATTTTGTGTGGGAGTTGACAGTTTCTTACTGTGAACATAAATGGTAGAGTTTTGAGTTTTACATGATGCCAATTTTCAGTAGATCCAATTTAAAAAAAATAAATGAATTAAAAAATGGATTTGTGCCAACAGCACTAATGTTACGCATGGTGATGTTAGAGGCGCTAATCAAGGCCAATCATTGACAAAGGCGCTACAGACTGTTTTATTATTATTTAAAATATTGTTTTGCAATAAGTGCTCTCTCACACAGTGTGACGTCACCTCTGCTACTTATATAAACATTAATAAACAAGCACGCAGAAAAAAAAGCCAGAAAAAAAAACCCTTCTATTACAGAACATTCATGTAAAATCAGAACCGGAACAACAACCAGAGATTGGATATCAGCCAGTAAGCTCTGACTGGTCCATCTCCAATGGTGTGACCTTCAGGTGTGGCCTGATCTGAAGGTTACATTTGGTTAAAAAAGAAGAATGCGGCTGCACAGCATGTTGTACGGAAGATTTCCTGGATCTTTTTTCCCCTCAATCTCGTTTAAAGATAAAAGTGGGCTGACCAACACTCTCGACACTTACACTCTATGGAAAGTAACAGGGAAGGAAATGAACTCGTCATCCCGATTGTCTAAAATATCTACGGGAATACCAAAACAAGATGTGAAGTCATGTGCATGTCAGCATGATCAGTCTTTATTGTATGTAAACTAAGCGACACGCCCCGTTTCCTCCCACGGAGTCGCTGACGAGGATCCAAACAAATCCTGCCTCTCATTATTTCTAATGTATTTCTGAGGCACAGCGGGGGGGAAGAGGTGGGTACATTTATTTTGCTCTACTGCACGTGTGATGTCATTAGCTGGAGTCTTGTGAGAAGAGACAGGCAAGTCACGGCGGATGTTTCATCAAAGATAAACTCAGGAATGTAAATAAATACATCTCACACAGGATCAAACATGGTGTCTAGTTTTGTTTTAGGTCTTTTTGTCCTCAGCACAAAATACTACTGTGTCTTGTGTCTTACCAACTGCAATCTTATCATTTCAGCATTTGCACACCCAGTGACCCTGCAGAACGGAGCTGACAGCTTAGCCTATATTAGCACTAACCTGATACCGTGGCTAGAAGTATATTATTAGTTTTACTGACACTTTAACCAACAGATAACTCAACAAGTGACAGCTTTAAAAAAATAATCTGGCTACACAAAGCTGTCTGGACTCGTTTTAGTGTCTTTTAATTCAGGTCCATATTATTGGGTTTGGGTGTGTGACTGTAGCTTTAATTATAGCAATAATTGGCCAAACATTGTGGTTCTCAAGCAGAGGCTTGTTTATTTAATGCTTTAATGACATTTTAGACCTGAGAAATGTTAAAAATGCTCATAAATGTCTCAGCGGTGAAGCAAAAACAGCCACGTATTTACCTTCTACAGCATTTTATTTATTTTAAAAGTTGCTCATTTCTAACTCTGCTGCAACAGAGAGCCTCATTCTGAAATCTGAACTGGAGTAACCTTCTGGATTCCTCAACCAATCTTAAAAAAAAAAAAAAAAAAGAAAAAAAAATCCCACAGGCCTGTGTGCTGCCACGCGATTGGCCCAGACAGGTGGTGTGTTCTCAGATAGACCAATAAGAAGCCGTCTCCGCTCTCCCCCTTCCCTCCTCCCCTACAGCTTCACAATGGAGCACTTCGCCCGCTTCCTCCCGTGTCTCGGTCATCTGTACAACCCAGCAGAGCTGGGGGATAACGTGACCCAACATGCCGACCATTCCTCCTCCACCCACTCCCACCCACCTCCTCCTTCTCTTCTTCCCCCCCAATGACGAAATAAAAAGTGGAGGAAACGCGTCTCACCTCGTCATGTCAGCATCCTGAGTGACCTAGTTTTACAACGTGCTTTACCATTTAGATAATTATGAGGACAGTTTGTTTTATTCCATAAAAAGTGAAGCCCAGTTGAAAATTTAGAGGAGATTTGAATATTTTGTGAATGAATTGATCTTTGTAGCTCAGGTACGAAACCTCCACCTCTGTTTGTCATTATTGAATTAAAGCATACACTCTTGTGTATTGAACACCTGAGGGAGAATAATGCATCTCTCTTTAGCGCTCGTTTGAGGACCACCGAGACGTTTCCCTTCCCATGAACTCCTTCGCCTTTTTGTTTTAACCTTTTCCTCAACTGGCCCATTTCCATCCCCTAATAATCACACAGTGATGTGCCGACAGGAAACTGACGAGCTCTTCTATAATCAGACCCTCCGCTGACACCCTACACCCCCT
Source organism: Poecilia latipinna (assembly GCF_001443285.1). Taxonomy (NCBI): domain Eukaryota; kingdom Metazoa; phylum Chordata; class Actinopteri; order Cyprinodontiformes; family Poeciliidae; genus Poecilia; species Poecilia latipinna. The sequence continues at coordinate 27,972 of NW_015114000.1, read as the reverse complement.
TTCCCTCAGTGTGTCAAATATGGTCACCCAATATGAGGGCCAAATGTTTGCAGGAGACACTTTTGGACTTCTACAATACACACACACGAAAATAATAATAATAACCAAATTTGAAACGGACTCATGCCGTATGACTCCATGTGATACTATTTGCGCATTTCATAATTTATCACCAGAAAAAACAAAAACATTTGTTTCAAAGTTTGTAACGAGACAAAACGTGAAAAAACAAAGGGTATCAATGGTGTCATGACGTACTAATGCTGTCAGATAACACTTTAGAGTAGGAGTGCGTCAGTAGGGATACTTTCTGAAAAATACATTGTGTACTATGTAGGAGAGAGAGAGAGGGAAAAAAAGGGTAAATTCTGTATCAGGTGGGAGCAGGGGCGTGCACAGATATTTTCTGGGAGGGTGGCAGGAGCTCAAATGGGGGCGGGGGGAAAGGGAGTGGTATGAGATTTATAAGGCACAGCTTAAACATTGTGTATTTCTACCCATATTCTGTCTGATGCAGATGTTTAATAAAGTTCACCTGAAAATAAATGTAATGATACTAAAAAAAAAAAAAAACAATTTCAAAGGGGCACTTTTTTATCTAGAAGAAAAATGGCAGGTGGGAAATACAAAACTTACAGAAAATGTTGGGCAGTATATAATATAGGTATATGACACGATGTCCTCGGCTACAAATAATTTATATATATATAAAAAAAAACTATTTCAGAAGGGCACAATTTTTTTTTGTCCAGATGAAAAAGGGTAGGTAAAGTAGCTGGTGTCCATCTAACCACGTTCCTGGGTAGGAGTTGTATTCGGCAGAACCATGCAAAGGGTCTTGCAGTTGGAAGAGTGCGAGAGAACGTTTCTGCAGAAGCTCGATTTGTTTAGGCTCAACACCCAACAGGTTTGTTTGTTGTTCAAACCTCCCAAAATCTATTCTGGACTCTTTCAGTCAAATGTTAATTGCTCCACTGGATGAATAGAAAGAGAAAATAGAGTAGGAGGAAAGAGAAAACAAATATACAAAACAGTGCAACGAGGAAGAGGCAAATTTGCCTCATAGTAACCTCTCTCCTAAGGATGACTCAGACACTTCAAGCCCCGCCCCTAAACAATGACACGTGTCCAGTCTGGCTGGAAATCTTCCATTCACTTGCTGGGCCCTCCCACCACTCCATTAAGCTGCTTCAGTAACAAATTTGTGATAACAAGTGAAGTTATGTAACCGGGCCTCATCAGGAGGGGTCGCGTTTGGCAGAGCCCCAACTTCCACAGAGGTCGACCGAAAAGTCTCAGCAGGAGAAGCATAGTTCCATTTTAAAAAAACAACAAAAAAAAAAAAAAAAACACAGGCGTACCAAGGCATCATCCGTCCAAATCGAGTCCACGGGCTCCGGGAGACCAGGAAGCCCACCGTGGGGTCCGTCACGGCATCCCACGCTCGGCCGATGAACAGGATGATCGAGGCATAGAAGGGATCCAACTGCAAGGAAGAAAAGTGCTTTCACTGTAGATGTTTTACTGGTTCCAGGTAAGTGGAAAACATCTCAAACTGCTCCTGTAAAGTTGAACAGCAGCAGTAAAACGGTATAAAAAAAAAAAATAATAATATAACTTTAAACTTTATAAGGCGACGGTTAGCAGGCGAAGGAGGCACTTCGACTCCTGACTGTACAATCTGCGCCAAGCTGTGTCACCCAAAGGGGGCCCCGTAACGAGCCGCCTTGGACGGCCAACAAAGCCAAAACCCAGTGACGCCTCGGGCTCAACGGGGCTTATTGTGGCCCGAGCCATCAGATTAGTGAAAGAGCCTATTAAACCAAGACCCTCCTCATTGTCCTGGTTTTGTTCCCCACCTCCAAAATATTTATAGAACAAGCCCCCCACACATTAATCCTTTCAGATACAGTAGAGCCTAATCACAGAGCCAATAATGTCAGCAAGTTAGAAACTTTCCCCCACAGTTACAATCCCCGCCGTATTACAAACAGACTTTCTTTTTAAGAAGCACAACTGTGAAGTTTTAGGTTGCTTACCTGAGCTACGTCGAGTAGGTAGAGCTGCAGGAAGAAGCCCAGAGCACATCCTGTGATCTGGTAGGGCGCACCGCCGATCGCATAGCAGATCTTGTTGCAGATCGACAACCTGGTTCTGTGCTCATGCTGAGGAGGGAAAAACAAAACAAAACAAAAAAAAGAGGTTTGATTAACCCAGAAAAACTTTTTTTTGAAAAAGTATTTGAGTCTTTGTATGCAGCAACAGGTTAGGAAGAGGTGCGCCAGCACTTTCTCTGTAATTCTTAAACTTATAGATGGTAGTTTTGAATCCAGCAGAAAATTAAAGCTGTGAAAAATATACAGGACAGATTCTGCAGCTTTGATTAAAATGATTCCTAATGCATAACAATGTGAAGGTGCTTCTATTTACAGTTTTGTTTTATTTTATTTTGGTCAGCCATTGACAGAAATTTAAATATTGTTTATCCATTTCTATACTAGTTTTGTCTTGCGTTCTTTTTTCAAGCATTGTGTTTTTATTTTTTTTTTATTTTTTGGTATGCGAATGGAAAAGTTAAGAAATTACCGAAAAAATTAAAAATGATCACACTTTTAATCAAATTATCGCCAAGATGCTAGTTGATTCAACTATGGACCTGATGTTGGAAACTCGGTTTTGACCAGTATTTGTACCGATAACAATTTTGTCACTTATATTGCCAATGCCAATTTTTCATAAGAAAAATCAATCTTATTGCTTTCACTTCTAAATTTCGGCCGATTGTCGATCTCCCAAAACTAAGGAAATCAGGGCCGATTTATCAAACAGACGACTTATCGATGCACCCCTAGCAAATTAAAAATTGGTCTATTCTGATCCGTCAACCGACAGCTGCATCTTGTATAAATGTATGCATCAAGTCAATGAAGGTTCATTTTTCAAATCATTGAAAAATGAACATTCAAGGAACCTTCAAGGTTTTGTTTAAACGTCCAGCTTTAGCACGCCCAAACCTCTGGAGTCATTTGCTGACCTTTCCCCGCCCGCTTCTTTCTAAACTCCTTAACTCGTCAGTCTCGCCACTCTCTCACCGCTCAGAATTAGGATGGAGAAACATGTTTGCAAGAGTCTCATAAGAAATTTGGCCCAAATCTTTAATCACCACGGATTCCTAGAAGAACGATAGAGATCGCATTGGCCAGAAAAAACAGCAAGCACGAGGAAACAAGGAAGCTTGGATTCCCCAACAAGCGCCAATTCTTCTTCATTTTCTCCACAGCCGACGTAATTGATACTTCAACAGACAGGACTGTAAACACTCTGTCTAATGACAGCACACAAACTGAGGCGACTAGTGTTGGCCGCGGCACCACAACATCGCTGTTGTCGGTCATGTCAGGAGCTGCCAAGGCAACAGGACCTTGGCAGCAGTCTGGACTGACTTAATAGCCCAAAGCGAGGAAAAGGGGAGTGCTGCCAGTTTGACCACAGAAAGTGAGGTGAGAGCACACCCTATTCCTGACCAATCGGAGAGCAGAAATCAACAAAGCCGCCGCTGGGGCCAGTAGAAATGAACCTGCATAATACCATCTATGTATGAAAATGTTTTCTAAACCACACAGGTACATTTCCACCACTCCTTGTTCCACATGTGTCACTAGTGTGGAAAATGCTTTGCCGTAAACAATACATAGTATGATAATGCTGCGTCTCGAAGTGAGTAAATAAGCTTCTCCCTTGTTGAGACACTCAACTCCGCTTTGTTTAGGCCACAAATGCCCTCTTTCCCAACAAAAGCGAGCCCTGTGACAACAAGTGAGATTTTATTCACTTGTCTGCCACCGTGGCAGAAGCAAAACTTGATTTTCTTTCCTTCACCTGGCTCAATGGTTCACACCTTGTTCGACCTGAATGCAAAGGAATTGTGCACCTTCCTGTTCCTCCTAGTCTACAAACATATCACGTCAGGTGCTCATTCAAGTGTCCTAGTTTAGATTTACTGCCATACTAGTTACAATGGCGACATTGTTGCAATGAGGGAGAATAAACAAATGCATGAAAATACAAACAAACCAAACAAAATGAACTGATCAGCCAGAGATCGGCATCTGACAATTTATACAATGACAAGTTTTTTTTTATTCAAATCAGATTAAAAGTCAGGTGCTATGATGCATAAAGGGTGACAGAATAGGGGCGTAATTGTTTTATATCTAGATAAATTCTAAGCCAATGCATGAAGGAATATACAGCACATTTTTCCTCATTCACCAATCAGGTTTTTTTCCTAGCCGATACCGATATCTGGATTTCTTAGGCATGCCAATTCTGATTTTGATAAGTTCTGATATTTTTCTTTTAACAAAAGGAGCACACACGAGATGTAAATACGAGCTGTTGACTACCTTATAAACCTGTAGTTTTAAGTTGAACAGAAAAAGAATTACAAGATTATTCCCCACGGAAGCACCAGAACATATATCCTTCATCTTTATTATCTTGTTTATGCACTCTGGGATGTCCTGGGATGCAGTAAAACAGAAACTGACGTTTTACAAGTTCTAGTTTTGTCTAAAATACATAAGTTATTAACTGAGTAATGTGACAAATGGGTGACAGAAAGAGAAGCTTTTTAACACTACTTTCAGAGTCTCCATATCAGCTCACTGACTGAAATTGCACACATATCAGTGCTGTTGCTACATGCTACTACTGTACTCTGATAAGAGGAATTACGTGGGAAAAGAGGAGGGGGTTTTCCAAACAAAGTTGCTATGAATTAGGTTAGTTGTGATTTCAAGCCGCTCCGTTTTTGTTCGAGTACAGAGAGAGAAGGTCGGGGACTTTTCTCAGAGGATCCCCTGACTGCCTCAGCTGTTTGACACGTCACCTTGGTGGACGCTTCCTGTTGCGTTCAGAGCGATGGAAAAAATATGAATATTTTGCCAAGATTACTATGACATTTCAATTAGTTATTGAGGTTATGTTGCCAAATAGACAGACAAGCCCATACAGACTTTAGTCACACCCTTTTATCCCCCTGTGGCAATAGAATTAGAGTCTGAGGCAAAGTTTCATCCTATTTTTGTACAGTAATTCAGAATTATTGTCGCGTTATTACTGAACTGAACATACAGTGCTTTCATATATTGCTCGACGACGCTATGTGACCGATGTTATCATATTTTCAGCTGGGTAATTTACTGACATTAAAATTTTATTTTCTTACCGACACATTTTAATGCACGTGACAAAGTAACTGCTTAGATAGCTGTGAAATGTATGAATTAACGCGAATGTGCGTCTTAAATAGCCCTAGTTATGAACATTTTCGAGGTTTACATTTAGTTTTGATGGCTTATTTGAGAGCAGAAGAAAAAAAATTACATAAACTCCAAATATAAAAATTTTAAAGCTTCTTTGCGTGTGATTCCTTTAAGCGTCTAGATTAGCATATTTTAAATATTAAGAGGACATGCTGACGAGAGAAAAAGAAGACAGGGCGGGAGGTACGCTTGTGCTTGAGTCGGTTTTTTTAAATTGAATTGACAATGTTTGCTTCCATCCACCTTTTATATATTTTATTTCAATCATTTTATGCAGTTCTGGGGTAATACTTAGCCATATTTCGCTAAACCAATATATAAGAGATCAAAGTGAGCGCTGCGCGCCCCTTTCGGCTAACGTACGTGATTCACGCCTTTGAAACGTCAGTTTGCCGGGTCTGCTCCATTCATTCCAGCTTTCAACACTCACTCCTGAAAACGTGTCTCATTCCGCTTTGATGCGAAATAATATATATGATTTTTAAAAAACCAAAGCAAGATTTGTAATCTTTTTTTCCCCCACATACTCTTACCTTTCTTGAGAGCTTGATAACATCCGAGCTGACCGACTTGTTTAATAAACTGGCATTGGAGTATTGTTCAGCTCCTTCTCCTTTGGCCATCGCAAAACAAAAAGGGAAAAGTGGGGAGGGGAAGAGAAAACAGCAGGTAGCTTCGTTGAACTTGGCACAAAATAAAACCAAAAAGGTATGAGCAACCACGCCTGTAGTATCCTCCCTCTACGACAAATGTTTGAAAACTGAGGAGGATGCGAGGAGGTTGATGGTACCGTAGTAATTTTAGAGCTCTCTCTCTCACTGGGCCTCCGCCCCCGGTTTGAAACGTGCTATTCACCCCACATCTAGCCCCGCCCTGTTAGGCGGAGACTGACGGGGCGACTGCAACAAGCTGATAAGCAAGTTCTTACTAATTTCTCCTGGAACTCCATATGTGTAAACAAAATATTGGGTAAACCATGCATGCATAAAATAATGTTCTACTTTCCTATTTTCTCATTTTCAGTTTGATACAAAGAAAAAAAAATCTAATAAAAATATTGTTATTATTATTATTATTTCTACTCCTTTGACACAATTATGGTAAATTAAAAGCAAAACCATTCTCTATAATCTTAGGTTTTGATTGAGTTTTCATGTTGAAATCAATCCCAGTTTGCCCTTTCCCCTGACGTTCAATGTGGTGGTATTAATTATGTGCAGTGAGTCACAGTTTTTCCTTACTTGGACATGTAACATCTGAAGAATTCACTGGGTTTATGTTAGCCTACACTGGCACAAACAGATGTTTGTTTAAAGACAAACTTTTATTTTGAAAAGAAAAATCTGCTGGTTGCATATATAGCAATTCGGATCGCAATTACTGTGCACCTCAATAAAGGATCCTCTACTAAGCACTCTGTTAAAACAAAATATATTGTAAATGAGTGAACAAAAAAATAGTAGAAGCCAGTCTTCAATAAACACATTTCATGTTTTGCACCTTTGCAGTTTTGGTTTATACTCGACTTTTTCAGGTATAAAACACCATACATATCAATTTGTGATATTGTAGCCTGTAACTTACAATAAAAACAGAACTTTTCACATTTTAAAACCAGAGAAATGTTAAAATTCTTCAATTTTGCTTCGACTGTAGAAAACGCTTCTTCTTCATGCAGAACAAGTGACAGAAACAAAAAGGGAGAAAACTACAACGTGGGGATTGAAAATGTGGGTAGAAATTGACCTTAAAATGCCTCTTTTGTTTGTTTGTTTGCTTTTACATCCTCGTGTGGTGTCAGTAATATCAAAGCACACCACTTTTTAACATCTGGCCTCCACTTTGAAGATTTTATCAAGGAACCCCAGTAATGTTGTGTCCTTTAAAAACAAGTTTAGACCAGATCTGTGTGTCTGTTTGCGTCTTTTCTTGATGACCAACCGTAATAATTATACAGGGATCCAGTGAAAGTGACCACCTCCAACTGTTCTGACCATCAGTAAAGCCAAAAGTTACACTCACAACCGTGCGGACCGACCGAAACGTCCACAACATTCATCAAATGTGGTGGAAGCCCCTGTTTGGAGACTATCCTCTGACTGCCTGTTGATTTCTTTGGGGCCACAGTTTCGTACTGGGGGAAGTATTTTCTGCTTTCTTGGTTTAGCTGAGCACACATTCCTAAAAACCTACAGCATCATGCCTGTACAGGTCTGAATACTCGTATGTGTGTGTGTGTGTGTGTGTGTGTGTGTGTGTGTGTGTGTGTGTGTGTGTGTGTTTGTAGCACGCACCGTTGCTTGGCTGAAAATGTATAGACAGTTTGCATGTTTGCTTGCGGTGATCTGCACAAACACAGCAGCTCATCGGGCAAACAGACCTCACACGCCTCCGCCTCGTCAAACATACATGCAGTGGAGCAACTTTATCTTCGATTCCTATATTTGTTTACACGCCTTTAAATAGGATTTCCAATCTGTTTCACTTCAATCTCTGACTGTTGAACCCTGAACTCGCCAACTGTGCAGTCAAGTTCAGGCCGTTTGCACCCGCCGTGTGAATCTGTGGCAGATAGATCAATGTGAGTAAACACGCTCTGCAGATTAGATAGTTATTCAAGTTTGGCAGATGAATTCAGCCAGCGCAGCAGGAGGGGACTGAACTTTACCGCTTGTCATGTTCCAATCCCCAAGTCTTTTCATTTATGTGACGGATCGACATGAAACAGTACAAAGTGATATGTGGTTTTCTGTATTATTTTTTTTTTTAGATATTCACTGAGTAATTTCTTGTAGAACCACCTTTCTTTTTTTAGGTGTCCGACTTTAGTTTTTAGTTCTTGCAAAAGTTCTCTTTAAAACTTGCCACAGATTCTTTGACAGATTTAGCTTTGCACATGAACCGGCCCAATTTAAAACATGTATGTGATTTGGTGTAAACCATTGAGTGAATCATTTCCTCCAGGATGTGGCAACTAAAATTACTGAGTTAGCAGCACCTTTTTTCAAAACGTTTGAAGTCTTCAACCGAACTACTGGATTCATAATGAGAATACAAGACAAAGAGATACTTAGTAATTAAATTAAATGACTTCTGAAGGCTGATATGTGTTTGTACCTGCGCTTCTATTAAACATGCAATTGCGCAATTTTGACATTTCGAAAATAAATTTGCCTCATGGAATCACCGTAATTTTGAAAAAATTCTATTTTTGATTAAAAGAAAGTTTTTCAAAATTGGTTTATTTTGCAAAACTGCCAGGAAAACACTTGTTTTCCCGCATCACACGAGTCACATGATCAACAACAGGATGTTACCACTGGCGGAAACCACAAAGAAGAAGACGACAGGAAGTAGCTGGAATGTCATGGATATGTTTTTAGTGATCCTGTGACAAATTTATTCACGTGTGATTTTAATTCCGTTTCTTATTTAATGGAAACACCGCAACTGCGAAAATGTTTTTTTTTTTTTGTGCAAAACATTGACAAAGTTTTGCATACATTTTGTAATGGAAGCCCAGCTAATCTGTACTTTCAATTCTGTGCATCTTCTAGTTGTCTGCTGCTCCCATGGCAAAACAGAGGATTTAAAAGCTGCAATAACACAGGACTTGTTACTTAAATCAATCTCACATCATAATCTGTGCAACCAAAAAAAACGACAAAAGTGTAACTGCTTTTAGCCAATTTCAGATAAAAACACGGTGTCGTGTGGCATGTATCGCCGTGCAGTTATATGTGAGCATCGGTAACCCCGAGCGTCCAAGTCAAAGTGCAAACATTCAACTTCTGTTCTCTTGCAACTGAACACCTCTTTATCATCATAATACCCAAAAGGACACCACTTCCTCAGCAAGCACAAATCAGCGTCCCTTCTCTTTTTATTGAAACAACGCAGAGGTTGTGCTCAAGGATCTAATCCAGAACCATCACTGTACTTTCCCATGGATCACCTTACACACTTCTCCTGGTTCTTTTCGAACTGCGCTGACAAAAAGGGGGACACAGAGAGCAAAACGACGAGAATCCCAGATGGGACAGTTGCGATTCTGAGCCTGACTTGGAACACATGATGGCACAGATTTTACTTGTCGAGATGGGCCAACGAGTGCAAAGAGAGCAAAGGAGAGAGAGAGAGACTCATTTTACCCAGGGGACGCTTGGGGCCACAATTAAAAATGAACGCGTGGGTACACTTTGTGCTACACCAAACCTGTTCGGCAGCTGTTTAGACCTTAGCTCCGTATGAGTGAATATATGTTTATAATGCCCATGGGGGAACGAGGCCTCGCAACTAGGGAGCTGTTTGTTGCCAAACACAGCATGCGTGACGGCGCGACAGCCCCGCGCTATACCGCGAATGCAGCGGCTGCGCAGTGGGGTATGAACGCCGTGTGCGTCAGCGCAGCAGCAGGGTCGGGAGTGTACCCAACCGAGAACAGTCCCGACTCGGTCGGGTACATTCTGACCGAGTCGGAATGTAACAAAAAAGAAAAAACCCCAAAACACTTAACACAAATGAGGTGATTTTTAATTTTTACTTCTTCTTTTTTTTAAAGGTTTTCTTTCGTTACTTTTCCCACTTACTGCTAATCTGCTCAGCAGGCTGCAGTACAGGACAAGTTGTAATTGCGTGCTGTGGTTCTGCAGATCCGAATGTCCAATCCAGTGAAGCAGCTGTTGCTACTTTATGTACATGTGCAAGCAGGAGAAACAAAAAAGCTGTCATCTTGTGTTATTTTATGGCGAATGGGAATTTAGATATCCGTTTTCAGGTTAGATTAAAGTGTCACTTTTTAAACTTTTTACTCATGTCTTTTTTTTAGTTCTTCTGTAATAGTAAAACAAAAGAGAGAAAAAAAGAAAAAACACAATTCTTGCCTAGGTGATAAAGCTGCTAAGTTTTTACAAGTGCAATAAAATGCAGGATACACAAAGCTGTAAAATGCATTTTGAGTTGCATAAAATGGTGGAGTGATCAGTTGTGGATAATACATCCACTTATCAGACTTTGGATTAAGCTTTGAATCAAAAGCTTCACTAAAATACCAACATTATAATCAGTGGTTAAGTTAACTGTGCTTGTGATGCCCCCCAAGGCTATTCTACCCTGGGAGGTGAGCCATATCCACAACCATGATTGTCTGTGTTTCTCCCATAGTAGCACAGCAGGTAGATTTAAACAAAGAATGAGCTTTAAGTCAATAAGTTAGAACAAAAGAAGAAGTTAGTAAAGCCTAATCAATGAATCAAGAAGGGAAAAAAATGATTACCACAAAAGTTCCACCAGGAATTATTTTAGCTTCCACATGCTGAAATTTCGATCTTTTAATTTCGCCTATGCCTCTCTCTTTTTTTTTTTTTTTTTCACTTTGCTTTCAAAGAACCAGAAACTGGTGTCAGCCAACAACCGTGTGCAACACATTGAGAAGATTGTTTAAAGGTTGTTTTCGAGTAGGTTTTTCCCAGATCTATTCCCTGAACTTTTGGTTCTTTTCTCTCTGCGTGTTTTTCTGAAAATAATGTTGCAAATTTTGTGGCTAAAATGGTGTCACAATAATAACCAAAACTTTTTCTCTGAATGGAGTGGATACGCTAAGAGACAAAAAGAGAAGAAATTTCAGGCTGAAAACATCTACTGCTGACGCATTCTTGAGTTCGAATGTGTTTAATCACTGGGGGGAGGAAATAAGCCAACATTGATAGACAATACCCCCCTCCACACACACACACACACACACACACACAATTACATGTATAATGTTCAGTAAATTTTATGTAATTGAAATAACTGTGGCATGTACTTATTTTTAAATTTTTAAATTGCTCATTACGGTGGTCGACAGGTGCAAATGCGCAGCAGCAGAGAAAACATGCAAACAAAAAAGAGACGCAAAAAAAGCAAATCAAATGCAGCAAACAAAAAAGAGACCAAACAAAAAAAGAGACGCAAACAAAAAAGACTACAACCACAAATGAAAACGGAAGTACTCCAGACCACTAGAGGGAGTCGAACAAAAACAGCTGTATCCAAATTTAGTGTCTGCATCCTTTAAAACGGGTGTTCAGTCTATGGTTCAGAAAAGCAGCAATGGCGGCAAAATTATTTGTGCTGTGTTACACTTAAAATTACACAAAATGACTTTTTACAAAGTTTTTAGGTGAGAATATAGATGTATAGATCTCACGTATCTGCTCGGTTCATCAATAAATCACTTAATTACAATATTGCTCCGACTTTTCGGAGATGTCTGCTCCCGCTGTATTAACAGCCAGCTCCCCTCGCCAGCTGTCAGCTGGCCGGGCTCTCCAGGTTCGGTACACCGAGAGAGAACCCATGTCTCCCGGCAAATCGTTTTAAAATCTCCCGGTAGTTTTCCCCTATGAGTGGAGGTGAAACACAGATATTAAGTCTGGTAATAGCTGTAAATATTTTTGGTTCACTAAAGTAATTTTTTCCTGAGCAAATGGGTTTCATTGATTAAAGTTAAGCCTTCAAACATAATAGTTTTATTTAAATGTAATGTCTTACTTCCTGAGATATGGAGAGTATTTGAAAATGAATAATTTGCGTACATCCCTTGCTATACATGTTTAATCATTTTAGAATCAGACAAAAAGATTTCATTTTTACTATGGAACAGCCTTTATTACAAAAGGTGAAGAATAATTCAGAAATAAAGAATAAAAAAAACAAACTTCGAGTCCGTTTTTTTTCCCTTCGCCGCTCTGTGCTTCACGTTGTCACGGTTGCTAAGCAACATAACGCCGAGATGGAGGCTAGGCAGCTCGCTGAAGGCTACAGCTTCTCTCTCTTCTGGTCGTCCATATTCGTGGCCTTCGAAGGACCTGTCTTCCGTAGACCGGGCCGTTTCTCACATAGACATAAAAGGACAGACGAGACGCCTAATAGACCGCTCTCGTCTTATCAATACTCGGCGCCATCTCTGCTGTACACAGACCAAAACAAACTAGTCAGAACACCGGTGTTTTCTTTGCGTTACCGACCGCAGTGAAGTTGTTATCAAGTTGGATATCGGATATTCGCGCTCCGCGGAGTAAGGGGCGTTTAGCTTAAGGTTGATCCGCTTTATGAACGCTAATTTCGGCCAGCTGTTCTCTACCGCTCCCTCTTTAAGGGCACCGCAGTCAAGTTAGTTTCAAGTTGGATATTCGAGCTCCGCGGAGTAAGCGGCATTTAGCTCAAGGTTGAACCTATTTATGAACGCTAATGTCGGCCAGCGGTTCTCCACTGCTCCCACCCCGAGCTCCGCGGAGTAACCGGTGTTTAGCTCAAGGTTGATCCGATTTATGAACGCTAATGTAGCCCAGCTGTTCTCCACCGCTCCCGGCTCGAGCTCGAAGGTTCACTTAGGGACTGTCAACAAATTACCGAGGCCTCACCAATACATTTCTGAATATGTACAAAACAGACAATCTGAGGTACTGGGTTCAACCGTGGTACTTCTAAATAAAGAAGTGTCATGAGGGCTCCAGGCTTCATACTTGATTGTCGGTGGCAGAAAAGCTTGAGGACAGCAGGACTGAGGTGTCAGAGGAGCTTGACACTTGGGGACTGATGGCGGAAGAGCTAATCACTTGATAGATGTTGGCAGAAGAGCTTGAGGCCCACAGGACTGCGGTGCTATGGGAACTTGACGCCATCGAACTCAGGTCTCCTTCGTCACCAGACAATCAGACTCACTGGTCTTCGGACTGACTTCTAGGGCTTCGTGGCGAATCCCATTGGTCTCCCGGCTGACCTCCACGCTTCGTGTCGAGTCCCGTTAGTCTCCTGGCCGACGTTCAGGGTTTTGTGTCGAATCCTTTAGGTCTCCTGGCCGACGTCCAGGGCTTCGTGGCGAGTCCCGTTGGTCTCCCGGCTGACCTTCAGGGTTTTGTATCGAGTCCTTTAGGTCTCCTGGCCAACCTCCAGGGCTTCGTGCCGAGTCCCGTTGGTCTCCTGGCTGACCTCCAGGGTTTCATGCCGAATCCCGTTGGTCTCCAGGCTGACCTTCAGCGTTTCGTGTCGAGTGGTTCTAACCTTTTACCTTAACCTATAAACCTTACTTTATGTAATAACATTAAATTTACAATACATGTATTTAATTAACGATACCATTTCTATATAACAAATCAACTAAAACGTATTCCAACTGTTTCAACTGTTCGACAGTTAATCAAATATTAACACTGTTTCATGTCGAAACATAAACATTACTCTCGTCAAATCACTTGCCTTTTTCCCTTATCAACCAAGCGCTAACTAATTAATTGTTTAGACCTTAGTTGGACTTTTCCTAAGTTATCTCCCTTTAACTGTGACTCGTACGCTCTCTTACTCTCTGGACTATGTCAAAAACAGTTAATTGTCAGTTATTGTCAGAAGTTTGTGTAGATCACTTAGCAACTGTGTCCCTTTAAAAACTCTTTCAAATTAAAAGCGTCGGTCGAAAGGTAGCAAATAACTCTTGGTTAAATGAGGAAACAACAACATCAATAAATAAATTATTTATTTATTGATGTTTATATATATATATATATATATATATATATATATATATATATATATATATATATAGGTTAACATAACAAGGGTTATGTTAACCTGGGTTTCACATCCTTGTCCCTAGTGGAGCTGTGTGAAGCTGACACCCCACCCACGTCAAAAAAATCCAGCAAATAATCTGAATGGTTAGTGCTCCATTTGTGCAGGTTTGTGCCGTTAAAATTTTCGTTTGTGCACCTTTCGTTTTCGAGATATTAAAAGTTATAATTTTAGCCGATGACGTCACCATCACCCCATAATGCTCCAAAACAAACCAAAGTGGGCTAGTTCGTTGGTGCTCCATTTGTGCAGGTTTGTGCCGTTAAAACTGTCGTTTGTGCAGCTTTAGTTTCTGAGATATTAAAAATTATTTATTAGGTCATCCAGAGTTCACCATCCCCCAATAATGCTTGAAAAAATACTAAAGTGGGCAAGTACGTTAGTGCTCCGTTTGTGCAGGTTTGTGCCGTTAAAATTTTCGTTTGTGCGGTTTTGGTTTCTGAGATATTAAAAATTATTTTTTAGGTCATCCAGAGTTCACCGTCACCCCATCTTGCGCCAAAACAAACCAAAGTGGGCTAGTTCGTTAGTGCTCCGTTTGTGCAGGTTTGTGCCGTTAAAATTTTCGTTTGTGCAGTTTTGGTTTCTGAGATATTAAAATTTATTTTTTAAGGTCATCCAGAGTTCACCATCCCCCCATATTGCTCCAAAACAAACCAAAGTGGGCTACTTTGTTAGTGCTCCGTTTAAACTTTCATTTGTGCAGCTTTCGTTTAAAAGTTATAATTTTGGCCGATGACGTCACCATCACCCCATCTTGCGCCAAAACAAACCAAAGTGGGCTACTTTGTTAGTGCTCCGTTTAAACTTTCATTTGTGCAGCT
>NW_015114000.1:0-11077 GCF_001443285.1 Poecilia latipinna | reverse complement strand
TCCAAAACAAACCAAAGTGGGCTAGTTCGTTAGTGCTCCGTTTGTGCACGTTTGTGCCGTTAAAATTTTCATTTGTGCAGTTTTGGTTTCTGAGATATTAAAATTTATTTTTTAAGGTCATCCAGAGTTCACCGTCACCCCATCTTGCGCCAAAACAAACCAAAGTGGGCTAGTTCGTTAGTGCTCCGTTTGTGCACGTTTGTGCCGTTAAAATTTTCATTTGTGCAGTTTTGGTTTCTGAGATATTAAAAATTATTTTTTAGGTCATCCAGAGTTCACCGTCACCCCATCTTGCGCCAAAACAAACCAAAGTGGGCTAGTTCGTTAGTGCTCCGTTTGTGCTGTTAAAATTTTTGTTTGTGCAGTTTTGGTTTCTGAGATATTAAAAATTATTTTTTAGGTCATCCAGAGTTCACCATCCCCCTATATTGCTCCAAAACAAACCAAAGTGGGCTAGTTCGTTAGTGCTCCGTTTGTGCACGTTTGTGCCGTTAAAATTTTCATTTGTGCAGCTTTCGTTTTCGAGATGTTAAAAGTTATAATTTTGGCCGATGACGTCATCAGCCACATTCATTTTGCTCCAAACATCAAAATTTTTGCTTTACCGCTGTTACATCGCCACCACCAACTGGTATGTAGTGTGGACCACAATGTCACCCAAGGATTATATTATACAAATGACTAAATCTGATTTAAATTTATTTGGTGCTTTCAGAGTTTAAGATTCAGCCAATCACATTCACCCAATTAGGGGACAATTAATTTCACCTGCTGCAGGCTGTACTTTCTGTTTTAGTTCTTCCAGCACATTCCTGTCACGGAAGTCTTGTTTTTGGTGTTGTTTTTATCCAATTGAGGTTGCTATATTTTTGTAGAAAAGGGACTACAGTATAAGTTGTGACATAATCAATACAGTTATAGTAAAATTCACCCTAATTGGGTGAAAGTGATCGAATGAATCTTAAACTCTGAAAGCACCAAATAATGTAAACAAAAATAAACCTGCACAAACGGAGCACTAACCATTCAGACTATTAGCTGGATTTTTTGACGTGGGGGTCTCAGCTTCACACAGCTACAAAGAGCTGCAGGTGGGTTCGAAAGCTAGAAGGGAGGGGTCAGATAGAGAAGTACCATGAAAGCAGAGCGGAGGGGCTTGAAATTTTCCCATGAAGTAAAGTTGAGAATGCGAAAGAGGGGAAAAGGTCGAATCCTTTTGTTGTATTTAAGTTATTCCATGAGACTGCAATTATATTTAAGCCAATGAGTACCAGAGGAAAATCGCACCATTTAAAGAAAAGGTGGGGCTTTCTTGTTAAACCCAGCCTGCTCTGACTTGCATCAAAACATTACATGACTTTCCTTCGTCGTCGTCTCTTTCCGACAGGTGTCGGTTTGTGTTGACACTCTTTCCGCTCAGTTCAGTAATAATAGTGAGTGGGATGTAATGATGCAGAAATTTGTAGATTGGTTTAAGCTTATTGCAACTTTTGTGTATTTAATGCAGCCATCCTGGGAAAAAAAACAAAACCTAAGCAACAAAGGGTGGAGCTGAGTCAGAACTAAGAAATCTGGGAGATTAACACGTCAGCTAGCAGACATTTAATACAAATAAATTTGATTATAAATAACACCCGTACGCCTACACTTTAAGGCCTCTAGGCTCGTTATGTAATATTTGCAATTACAGCCAACGGTTAATTTTAAGTTTTTATGCTTCCCGTAGAAAGTAGCCTGGTCCAGTTGGTTTGGGGAGGAGTGAATGCACAACTGAACTCTAATGCGGACCAAAAAAAGCAAACTAAAAACCTAGGTTGAAGTGAACTCTGGTGCAGTTCGAATGCTAAGCAGGAAAAGAATTATAGTGCAGGGCATTCTGGGTAAATACAGCCAAAACAAACACATCAGTTTAGTGCTACACGGAGAAGTGGCTGGTTGTCTTTTTTACCAGAGACAAATGAGAAATCCTCCAATTCTTCTTCTTTAGTTTTTAACGGCAGCTTGCATTCGTCAATGTTGCACTACTGCATAATTCTTCGTTTCCTTTCCTCAAATTATTTTAAAGAGTACGGTATTTTTTTTAAAGCTAAATATATTTCCTTTCTCTTCATTATCATTCACTATCTGACCCTAGTAGACCCTTTTTGTCTACATTTTGTGTAGAAAGACAATGCGCTGGTCTTCTCCTGAGGTTTCCATGTCGTTTCCTTCAGCAGTTTCAGGTGCAGCGCCACCACAGGCGAGGATGTGAACAGGTTTTTCAATTAGTTTGGATCGCGTTTACAAAGTCGCTTACCAGCTGAAAATGGAACAAATGTTACATTTTTGGACCCATATGGAACCGAGTCTAACAAAGACTGTGCGGTATTCTTCCAATTCTTCTCTTTTCGGTCTCTCAAACCCAAAGTGTGAGCTCACACACAGAGCCTGGTTCTGTTGGAGGCTTTAAGTGGACTGCTTCCTCTCTGGAGCTTTACTCCTGCCAGAGTCAAAAACTATGCAGTGTAGCAGGATTCCTGTCAGCCTTAGTTTTGTTCTGGGCAATGTTCTTAACTTGGGAACACAATGTGTCATGAATGAACAAGTTATGACGCTGTGCAACACACAGAAACAGATCATTTTTTAACATTTCCTTTCATCCATATAACTGACAGAAAATACCACACAGACGGCACAGGAAAATGTTGAAACTGGGAAATGATTGTAAATGTCATCGACTTGATTTAAACCCATCAGATCAAAATGTTTTATTATACATTACGACACAGGCAGCTGTCCTGAGGTCGGACATATCACATCTTGAAATTCTGGACGGCGCACCTCAGATGCCTCCTCCACACAAAGGAGGAGATGAGTCTTTCAGGACGCTTGCTCAAATGTAAACCGAAAACATTTGGAACATAATCTCTCTGGTTTAAAGAGATTATTATTGTGCAATTAACAAAATAAGAAAGGAGAACATGTCACTTTCAGAATGACAATGTAGATGAAGAAATGACCTGAAATGCTATACATATTAAATAATGATTTAATTTTGCTTAGTGGATAAACACTCAGTTGACATCATTGTGCAGATGACAGACAACACGTAGTCAAATTTCCCTTTAAATAATGAATGTCTTAGAGGTGTGCTGAGTATTGGAGGCTAAAGTTAGTGAAAAGATATATCACTTTTATTATTATTATTATTATTATTTCACATCAGAAGTCCTGCTCCAGCATTTTGGAAATGCTGAAGGCTTTTAGCAAAAATAAGAAAAGAAAAACCAAAAAACCTGAGAGTAAAGAATTATAAAAGTAGAAACCTTGAAGGAACAAATATACGGGGTAGTTTTTCCTGCATCACCTTTCATATTTTGGTAAAACAGTGGAAGTCGCAGAACAAAGTCCTAAAATATCTTGAAATACATTTCACAAAGGATTTAAATGACTTATCATGAATAAAAACAAGTTTGTTTTTTTTTTTTTGTTTTTTTTTTACTTTATCATCAACCAGTCTGAGAGATGTACCTACCTAACCGATTGACTTTCTAAGGATGTTTAACTAAAGATAGCAGAGTATCATCAGCATAGAAGGTTTTTCTAAGTATAAACATACAGCAAAGAGAATTGGCTCCAGCACTGAACCCTGCGGTATTCCACAAGTAATCCTGGAACGTGAAGGCGATTTTTCATGAACAAATTGAATTTTGCCAAATCTGACCTGTGGGAACCTAGAGCCTTGACCCCTGGAGCGTGTGTTGGACATGTATTAGGAATAATGTAATCGGAATTTATCAGATGTCTCATAGAGACATAAGAGGACAAGTACAGTCCAAAGTCCATGGACACGTTAATTCGTTCAAAACGGAGCTGTCGAGTTTTCGTTTTCAAATCATTAAGGTTTATTTTTGACAGATGGTTCCAAATGTATCTGTAACATACCACTATTTAAATCCACAGTGATAAACCGATTTACAGATGAAACCCACAAAAGAGGAAGGAACATCAACTGCGCTTTCCTCTGTGTTTCCAAAAGAGGAAACGATGGAAGTGCTTGCGGTTGCACTGTAACATGAGCGATGAAACAGACAGCATGAATTAACACCCCGGTCTGTCCCTAGCATGACCCCACGCGCGCTGCAGACACAACACACAGAATCACACACTCCGACCTCGGCTGAGATGAGAGGTTCAAGGTCCGTTTTTTTTGTCAATGTGGCTCAGACGGGCTGAACGTTGAACCTCCATTAGCCAGGGTGGTATGATCCTGTGGCATCGTGACATTTAACCCAGTTTGGTGACTGTGTATCGACTTGCCTAAGTCCAGCTGCAAAAAAGAGACACTTTAATTTGCTTCCAACGTGTTCTGATCGACTGACTGGAACCAGGCCAGTCGGTTCCATGACTCTAACCTGCACTGCAAAATTATTCACAACCCTTAATTCATTTAGATGGGATTGTATTAGAAAAAACACCATACTTGAACACATCATTTTGAAGTTGAAGGGAAATGATTGCTAGGTCTCAAACGAATAAGTAAATAAAGATCTGAAAAGTGTGGATACTTTGAAGAACCAACTTTGCCGTAATTGCAACTGCAAATCTCTTGAGGTATGCCTCTTCCGGTCGAGATGAACATTATTTCAACGCAGATTGGACGCAAAGTGTCTTTGAACTTAAAGTTTCATGCCTTTCAAGTCTCAAATATACTCAATCCATGGTCCCCCCCGGTAAGTAAGCAAAACATTACTTATGTAGCTGTACAGAGGAGAAGTTAAAAACAACATACCTTAACGTAGTCGAGGAAAAGTTACTTTTTTAAGATGTGGTTTGTTTGTTTTTTTGTATTTTTAACAAACTGAGCAACCTGCACAAGATCAAGGAATGCTTTGATCAGGCAGGAGAATAACAACTTGTACAATAATCCGTATTTCCTGTGCATTAGCAGCAAATTCCAGATTAGATCTTGAAGTTCATGTTACTTAAGGTAGCAATATTTCACAGGTGATAAAAAATATAGATTGAACATGAACGTCTAAAGGTAAAATTAGGCAAATTTACCACAATGAAATAGAAAAATGGTAAATTCCCTTCATCTTTATGATGCTTTATCAAGTCAGAGGACTCCAAAGCACTTTACACTGAACTCACCCATTCATACATGTACATTC
Source organism: Poecilia latipinna (assembly GCF_001443285.1). NCBI lineage: Eukaryota > Metazoa > Chordata > Actinopteri > Cyprinodontiformes > Poeciliidae > Poecilia > Poecilia latipinna. The sequence goes on along the minus strand of NW_015114000.1, from coordinate 5,924 downwards.
CCACATTGGTGTAGGTTTGGTGAGCTTTATTCAGACAATCAATCAAGTTTATTTGCAAAGTGCATTTCAGCAACGAGGCCGTTCAAAGTACTTTACATCATAAAAGCACAAAAATAAAGTCATAAAAACGTCATAAACTCACAAAATGAGAAATAAGTCATAAACTTTACGTTTTGTTGAGTGCTAGCATCAAAATCATCAAGACACATTGAAAATATTGATCAGTGTTCCTTTTATTATGGTTCAAAAGCAACTCTAAACCGGTAGGATTTTGGGCCTTGATTTAAAGGAGCTCAGTCTTCCAGCTGTTTTGCAGTTTTTTGGAAGTTTGTTCCAGATTTGTGGCATATAGAAGCTGAATGCTGCTTCTCTGTGTTTGGTTCTGGTTCTGGTAATGCAGAGTAGACCAGAACCAGAAGACCTGAGTGGCTACATTGTAGCCACAGTCACCCTGTCATGCAGTTGGTGCCTCCAGGGACTCTGACCACCACCAGCAGGTCTGATGGCTGAAGTGTCTTCCCCAAGGACACGACGGCTAAGATGGACACTGCAGGGGTTTATCGGTTATAGGACAGCTCCCTGCCTCCTGAATCACTGCTGCCTCTGTGGGTGGAGGAACATGTGTTGTCTTCATTATGCCAGGGAGAGTTCTTGTCCTTAAGGTTTTACATAACCTAAGCTTAATGTTGCACGTAAGCTATGTAGGTGAAAGACATCATGACTACGACTATCGAGATCCCGTCATACAAGATCTCACAAATGCTTTTGATTGAGGTGACTGCTGTCTAGCAACCACCAGCCTCTTGCGGTCAGCCTTTTTACAACAACAGTTTGATGTTTGAAGTTTTCTTGAAAGTAACGAGAACGTTCTCGTTAACTCAGTATAGTGTCTTCTCATCTTGTGAGTCTAAGATACGGTTGCAACCTGAGTCAAGAGCATAAAAGAAATTAATAACTGAATATTGTCCACTTAATAGTGAAATGAAACATCTATAAAAGTCCTCAGAACGTGTTGTAGGGAGAGCATGTAGTTAAAATAACCAGAAAATGCCAGGGCCCCAAAGCACACCATGCTGAAGTGGACCTATCAAGTTAGATATGGTGAAAAGCTACAACAAAGGCTTTCAATCTGGACTCTGTTCCTACTGTATGGCAGTGAGGCTGTGATTTATAGTGGGGGGTGTGGAGCTAAATTGTGGCTAAAGTTGAAACTGAAGGAAAATTGACAATGAAAAACATTGTCAAAAACCACTTTTCAGTTTCAAGTGTTTTTTTCTTCATCTCAAATTATTTTTCAGTTTCAAAATAGTTTTTCCAGTTTCAAATCTCTGAAAAAAAAAAAAAATAATATGGCCCCAGTTTAGCTCCATAGGGAAGGGTGTGATTGGGCTGATTAGCAGTATTAGTTTTCCATGTTAAGCTGCAAATGGGACTGTGGAAGGTTGTTTTTAACTTCTCTCTCCACTTATGCTGGGAATGCACAACTAAGTCGGTTCCCTTTCACACACCCGAGTTGCGTGTCTCTGCAACTCCTCCAGAGTTATGAAGAAAAATGTCAACATTTTAACACTTCTTTTTCGGTGAATAGAAATAGAAACATTGGAAAAATTTCTTTTCAACATATTTTACAGACACGCTAACTCAATGTCAAATTCAGAGTCAAAGTTTCAGCTCCTCAAACCTGTTTTTGTTGTTGTTATAACCGCAGGAGCTTTACGCTTCAGAATGGAAGTTACCCAAGTTTGTGAGGAAATGAAAACACAGTCGAGATGTTGGCCAAGACTAGACTGGCACCACAGGGCGAGATGTATAGAGAGAGATAATATTTAATGTTTTCAATCTCAGCGGGACTGTTTTCATTGCACTTGATAGTTTACTGGAGAAGCATAAAAGATTTCAGGCACCACCGAGGAAGAAAATGACAATGTGAGATTTGTGAGAAAGCTGCGGGGGAAACATTCTGTAGGCGAAACGAAGGCGGCAGTAGAGCTGTAAACACGACACACTTACTGGTACATGTGGCATATTTATTGAAGGAGTTTACTCTTTAATGGTCTCCATGCAAAAACAAGGTCAAAACCGAAATGTTCTACAAAAAACCCCCCAAAAAAACAACTGGGTATTGTTTGCTGTTTAGTATATTAGCGACAGTAAAGGCCTAACCAAGAAATTAAATTTTACCAACATGTAGTTTAGAGGTTTCAGAGTTTACTAGTTAATGTATAACCACCTGCTCTCTCAATTCTTTTTTTAGCTGTTGGTCTCTGTCTGAAAATGGATATTTAAAGAGGATCATCCAAAACACCAGAACAAAAATACATAAACATTTACCAGAGCATAAAGGAGGAACCAGGACATGAAAGAGGGATTGTGCTCACATGATCCCTAGAACGTAAATGAAGTAAAGTTCTGCCCAAACACATCTATCTTTTCATTTTTTATTTATTTTTACTTTTTCATTGGTATAAAAATTTCTGTTGCATCAACTTCCTCGTGTGCTTTTTCCTACTCACGAGAAAGACGTTTCCATAAATACAGTGCGTTTATGAAAATGAGGGAGAGATATAGAAGTACCTAACAGAAAAAAATATAAAACTGACTTCCAAAGATGGCGCCAGCAGCTACTCATTGTATTTGATCAAGAGCTGCTTTCTGTATTATTAACCGTGGTAGTGTTTGTGTCTTTGTGTCTTTCTTGTCGATGTTATCTTCCATTTGTACTTTACCTTTTGTATACTTGGATAGTTTTAAGGTAGAAAAACACACTAAAGCACTCTGTGAAATCAATATTGCGGCTGGTAAAGTCTGCAGTTCCTCACCAATCCCAACCTCAAAATTCAACATGGCTGTCACAAACACAAAGCATCTTAATAGCTGCAGAAACAACATGTTTATTTGTACAGTTTCACAGAACTATTCATACCCCTGGCAGATTAAGATTCAAAATTATTTTTTATTAAACAAAGAAGTCTGAAAATGATGCAAACATCACCAAAATGGAAACTACACAAAGAAAATACGCACATCTTAAACTTTGGTTTGTTGTACCTAAAGGAAAATTAAAAAATAACAGCTATTATTGAAACAAATGGATGGAAACCCCCTGCTCCCCCACCCCCAGATTAAACAATAACAACAGCAAAAATAGAAATGTTTAATTTTTTTTTAACATTTCCACAGGGACAATTATTTATTTTGTAATCAGTCATGATTTGGGCAAGTTCAGTCCTCCGTAAGTTTTCGTTTACTTGATGTCACCAGGAAGTAGGCTGCTGGACATTCAAATGACCTTCCTGGTCAATAAAAAGGTTCCAAGAAGAAGTCATAAAGTAATTTGCAGTTGTTTACATGTTTAATGAGACTAATAAAGATCCACCTTTGAGCAGAACCAACGCTGCCATAGCTTCAGACCCGACTGCTGGGCGGCTCATGTAACTCTCAGCAAGAAAACCAAACGGGAGGGTTTCCCAAAAAGAAGATAGAGTTGCAAGGAAAAGGAGCAAAAGTTTTAACTAAAAATAAAACTATTTGCAGTTTACTTTTTAGAAAAAAATAAATAAAAATCTGAACACATGCCGGAAACCGACAATCTGGACGCAATAAATACATTCCTGCAGCTTTATAAGGTGTAAAAGTATAACACACACACAACGTCCGCATGTCTTACTAGAAGGAGGACTGTTTTCTCAATTTGCACAAATAAAAACCTGTCCAATCTAGAGTCTACCATGGCGTAATTGACTCAATGTGAATCCAGAAGTTCTTTGATTGGTCATCAAACCGAGCGTGACACAACGGCAAACCAACAAAACATGGCCGTCCACCTAAAAGACGACTGAGTGGACAAGGAGAGCATTATTTGGGGAAGCAGCCAAGAGGTCTGTGGCAACTAAAGAGCCACAACTCAGATAGAAGAATCAGGTAGATTTTCTCTTGCAACTTTTCCTAGCAGTTGCACACAAATCTGTTCAAAAGACTTTAAACTCGGGAAGAGGATTGCCTTCCACAGCAACGATGCTCCAAAAGCCACAAGTTCTTCTGTGAAATGGTCTAGATTACAGTCAGTAATTAGAAAGTAAGTAAAACTTTATTTATGCTTCACCTTTCAAGATAGAAATCACAAAGCACTTCAACAAACAGAATAATATCGACTTAGCAGACCACTACTTTGGTGGGGGTTTTTTTCATTCAGCTGGAGAAAACGTTCAGTCATCCAGCTTTTAATTGAATCCAGACAGTTTAGTAAAATGTGCCACTTGGAAGAAAAGAGACATACAACATCAGGGTTTCTCCCAGAAAGCACGGAGGTAGGGCGTTACAGCGGCCCGCCATGTTTTTTGTGTTAAAAAATGTCAAAAGTTGACAGAAAGTGTGAAAATTAGACACTTTAAATATGGAAAACACTATTGACAGCACTTAAAAAAACAACTATTGAGTCTTAGAGGGAAACACAATGAAGCACAGTTAAATTAAATAATATTTTTTAAATCCTAATGAAATAATAATCAGCCAGCAAATCTTAAAACAAGGTCACATTTAAAAGTCAATAAACAATGGACGATGATGAGTCAGCACATTTGTATGCTTAGCTAAATATTCTTAGGGGGCAAAATTCAAGTATTTATTGTAATAAGTTTTCCTGTGTTTTTTCTTGATCTTCTCTTTTTGTTTTAATAAAGTCTGCAGTTTGGTGCAGGATTTTGAGTTGCTGGTTGTGCACCAATTACAAACCTAGCTTAGCTTGTCTTTGCTATCACTGTTACTGGTTTATAGAAAACTTTGTTTAAAATAAATAAAGAAACCAGTTTAGCCTGGTGGGAGAGAGAAGAGGTAGCAAGTAAAGCCTGGTGGCCCGCCAGGCTTACACTAGGATGAAACCCTGTACATCATACTGTATTCACCTGTTTCAGTGGCCTAATCAAAGTACACACTTACATCCGTTCGTGAATCCTTAGGGAAAACTTAAAAGCTGATACTTGTTATGCTCTCTATCCAATCTGAGCAATTTTGGCAAACGACCCAAAAGTTGTTTGCTGCACTTCAGCTTAGAAGTGCAGCAAACGGTGTTTCTACAAAATATCGACTCTGTAAAAATTCAAGAGGTCATGTCGGTGTAATACCACAATCTGCAGAGTAGCTTTTCCAATACATTCGTAGAGGATTTGTATTTATATCCGCTCATGTGCTTTGTGCCTCGTGGGGGCCACCGCTGCCTGCCCAACCGTTTAATGATTTACCCCTCCGAAGGTTTCCTGTGGCGTTAGAAGAACGTCCTGATCCCGGGATCCTCATCTAGTCGGGTCATTGATTCAGATTCAGTGGAAGTGACATGTGTCACAGCCAACCTGCTTTATTGATCTGCGGTGCTCAGAGCGCACATGCTCAGACGTTGTGTGTGTTGAGTCGTAATGTGGCCGAAACGAGATCATGCAAACGACCAACATCGCGTGAGGTTTATTTATGTTTAGGATGGAAACTGTGACGTGTGCAGGTCCCTACCTAAGGGGAGCTTGTGTGTGTGTGTGTGTGTGTGTGTGTGTGTGTGTGTGTGTGTGTGTGTGTGTGTGTGTGTGTGTGTATAATCGCATTCGTGCCTCTCTCACAATGGGTCACAAGGACAGTAGTCGTATTACATTTCTGTTATGTGTGACTGGCATATCATCATGCTCTCTACTAAGAGTAGGCAAACGTTAGATATACGTTTTGCAGCTGGTTTATTTCAGCTATATATCCATTACACAGATATAGATAGTTTCTAGTTAAGCCCCTTTCATCAAATTTATATCCATCACTGTAAAAGATTAACTGATCTCATTAGCAATTATCTTTATAAGCTCAATAAAGATAATGTCCCAGATAGCACAGAATGATTGAAACAACATTGAATCAATGTCAGCCAGAAACATTGAATCAACGTTGAACGC